>NC_069502.1:1096589012-1096736512 GCF_027579735.1 Bombina bombina | reverse complement strand
GTCAGGGTTCTTATACAAAAAAAATGTTTTAAATAGCCTTGAAAACAGCCCTGACATGTATTTTTCATATGTGTCCCATTTTAAAGCAGCAATATGGTCATCCTAAGTATCAGGAAATCCTAAAAGAAAACGTCATGCTGTCTGTGAGGAAGCTGGAGCTTGGGCATCATTGGACCTTCCAACAGGAATGCAACTTTAATGAATCCTGCAGTCTCAAAATTATTTAACCCCCAAATAGAATGCCTCACAATAGCACAAATATGCAAAACAGGTGTTGTCTTAAGCACACCTGATGCAACTAATCAAGGGCTTCATTAGTTGCACCAGATGTGCTTGAGCTAGAACACATAAAATACCTGAACTGGCTAGGGGTTTGTTAAATGTCACATTTGCCTGCATGTTAGAGATATGGCTAAGTCAAAAGAATGGTCCATAAAGTTAAGTGAAGAGATCATTGCCCTTCACAAACAAGGAACAGGATACAAAAAGATAGCGAAGGCACTGAATGTTCCTAGAGACATAATTGGAAGCATAGTTTGCAAGTTCAAAGTTAAAGGAACAGTGGTTACACTAAATAGAAGGGGCAGAAAAAGGAATCTATCAAAGGCTGCAACCAGATTTCTGAGAAGGCAGGTTGAGAAAATCCCTCGAGTGACTACAAATGACCTGCAGCAGAACTTGGTGGCAACAGGCACTGAGGTTTCAGTTTGCACAGTAAGGCATGTACTAAATGCAGAAGGTTTCCATGCCAGAACCCCAAGACATACACCACTACTGACCCAAAAGCACAAGAAAAGTCTGCTCCAATATGCTCAAAATCATACAAATAAGCCACAGAATTTTGGGATACTGTTCTGTGGAGTGATGAAAAACAATTTAACTTTTTGGCCCGATGGATCATCAGCGGTATGTCTGGAGGAAGAAGAATGAAGCACATACTGAAAATAATACTCTGCCTACAGTTAAGCATGGTGGTGGCTTGGTGATGCTCTGGGGCTGCTTTTCATCCTCTGGCACTGATAACCTGCAGAAAGATGGATTAATTGAAGTAAAAATCAGGAAATCCTAGGAGTAAACATCATGCTGTCTGTGAAGAAGCTGAAGCTTTGGCGTCATTGGACCTTCCAACAGGACAATGATCCCAAGCACACCTCAAATTCCACCAAGGTTTGGTTGCAAAAAAGTCCTGGAAGATTCTACAGTGGCCATCACAGTCACCTGACTTGAGCTTCATAAAAAATCTCTAGTGGGATTTGAAGAAGGCGTTTGCAGCACGTAAACAAAAGAATATTACTGAACTGGAGGTCATTGCCCATGAGGAATGGTCTAAGATTCCACAGGAACGCTTCCATAAGTTGGTATCTTGCTATGCATCTCATTTACAGTAGGTCAAAACAGCAAAAGGGTGCTCTACTAAGTACTAAAGATGCTTGCCACAAATGGGTTGAATTCAACAGAATTCATTAAAAGTTGCATTTTCAGTTGACTTTGAAACCACTTGAAGCCTTCGTTGTGTTGAGCTATTTCAATTGCTTTTGTTTGATTTATTCATTCAAACAGCTGAGAGTCTGTAAATGTTGACAATAAACCTGATTTGCAATGGGGGTTGAATAATTTTAATTACAATTGTACACATATATATTTACATAAATATACATGTGTGTACATATATATCATACACTGTGTGCAGAATTATTAGGCAAATGAGTATTTTGACCACATCATCCTCTTTATGCATGTTGTCTTACTCCAAGCTGTATAGGTTCGAAAGCCTACTACCAATTAAGCATATTAGGTGATGTGCATCTCTGTAATGAGAAGGGGTGTGGTCTAATGACATCAACACCCTATATCAGGTGTGCATAATTATTAGGCAACTTCCTTTCCTTTGGCAAAATGGGTCAAAAGAAGGACTTGACAGGCTCAGAAAAGTCAAAAATAGTGAGTTATCTTGCAGAGGGATGCAGCACTCTTAAAATTGCAAAGCTTCTGAAGCGTGATCATCGAACAATCAAGCGTTTCATTCAAAATAGTCAACAGGGTCGCAAGAAGCGTGTGGAAAAACCAAGGCGCAAAATAACTGCCCATGAACTGAGAAAAGTCAAGCGTGCAGCTGCCAAGATGCCACTTGCCACCAGTTTGGCCATATTTCAGAGCTGCAACATCACTGGAGTGCCCAAAAGCACAAGGTGTAATACTCAGAGACATGGCCAAGGTAAGAAAGGCTGAAAGACGACCACCACTGAACAAGACACACAAGCTGAAACGTCAAGACTGGGCCAAGAAATATCTCAAGACTGATTTTTCTAAGGTTTTATGGACTGATGAAATGAGAGTGAGTCTTGATGGGCCAGATGGATGGGCCCATGGCTGGATTGGTAAAGGGCAGAGAGCTCCAGTCCGACTCAGACGCCAGCAAGGTGGAGGTGGAGTACTGGTTTGGGCTGGTATCATCAAAGATGAGCTTGTAGGGTCTTTTCGGGTTGAGGATGGAGTCAAGCTCAACTCCCAGTCCTACTGCCAGTTTCTGGAAGACACCTTCTTCAAGCAGTGGTACAGGAAGAAGTCTGCATCCTTCAAGAAAAACATGATTTTCATGCAGGACAATGTTCCATCACACGCGTCCAAGTACTCCACAGCGTGGCTGGCAAGAAAGGGTATAAAAGAAGAAAATCTAATGACATGGCCTCCTTGTTCACCTGATCTGAACCCCATTGAGAACCTGTGGTCCATCATCAAATGTGAGATTTACAAGGAGGGAAAACAGTACACCTCTCTGAACAGTGTCTTGGAGGCTGTGGTTGCTGCTGCACGCAATGTTGATGGTGAACAGATCAAAACACTGACAGAATCCACGGATGGCAGGCATTTGAGTGTCCTTGCAAAGAAAGGTGGCTATATTGGTCACTGATTTGTTTTTGTTTTGTTTTTGAATGTCAGAAATGTATATTTGTGAATGTTGAGATGTTATATTGGTTTCACTGGTAAAAATAAATAATTGAAATGGGTATATATTTGTTTTTTGTTAAGTTGCCTAATAATTATGCACAGTAATAGTCACCTGCACACACACACATATCCCCCTAAAATAGCTATAACTAAAAACAAACTAAAAACTACTTCCAAAAATATTCAGCTTTGATATTAATGAGTTTTTTGGGTTCATTGAGAACATGGTTGTTGTTCAATAATAAAATTAATCCTCAAAAATACAACTTGCCTAATAATTCAGCACTCCCTATATATATATATATATATATATATATATATACACATATTTAAACATGTATATGTATGTGTATATACATTGTATCCCTTTGCAGTCAAACACCTTGTTATATAACATATCCCTTTTGAACCCTTATAACTTTTTAAAAATATTTATATGTATAATTTTTTATTAGATAGTGTATATATGAGTGTACATGTATTTTTAAATGTATGTTGCGTTTAGTGCAACTTTATTTTTATTTTTGCTTTAAACCTTTACGCCAGGTCTTCAGTCGAGCTAACCCGATGAGCGTAAATTTAGTTTGCACTTGTGTGGTCACTCTAGCTTGTAATATAATAAGTTAGTACGGGCGAGATATCTCTATATATCGGGTAATAACGTTAGTGTGCTTCTTGTAATCTAGCCCAAAGTATTTCATGTTGTATGATCTATACAACCCACTATGAGAAGGAATAGAAAATAATCAAGTGTATCATTCATTTAAAGGGATATTAAAGGGCCTTACGATATCCATAACAGTTATTTTTAAAGAACGTTCATGTGCTGAAAGTCACTGCCCACCAATAGAGATGTGTGGGTTTTCTTTATCAGCCAGTGAACTCCCAGAGACAAGTTGTGTCCATCCTTTTAGCTTAGATATCAAAATAAACCTTTCTCATAAAGTAACATGTTTCATTTTTGCTATTTTATATGTATAATAGAACAGTTGAGCTTAATGTCCCTTTAATTAAATATTGTGACGTTATGTCACTAGTATATTTAATATGAAATTACTACAATCTTCAACTATTGTATGAATATGATAACAGAATACTAAGTAAACCTTAGGAAAACAGTGACTGATGGCGTAGCACAAAGCAGAGGGAATATCCAAACAAAAAGATAATTCTCTCTGCTAAAAATACAAAATAACCCTCACTTTAAAGGGATTTGAAACCCAACATTTTAAACAACTTTCTAATTTATTTTTAAGATAAAATGTTCTTGGTATCTTCTGTTGAAAAGCAGGAGCACTATATGGCAGTGGTTTTGCAAGAATGTTATCCATTTGCAAGAGCACTAGATGGCTGCACTATTTCCTGCCATGTAGTTCTCCAGACAACAAGCTAGGTAACTCTTCAACAAAGAATAACATGAGAATAACAAAGCAAATTTGATAATAGAATTAAATTAGATTTTATTTTTTATTTTTAAACCTCTTTGCTCTGTCTAAATCACAAAAGGAAATTTTGGGGTTTCATATCCCTTTAAATGCTTCTTGTCCATATCCCTATGATGATAATATCACTGCAACAGAACATTAGTAAGGTGAGTGAATTTTCTAGAAGTATTGTTTCTGCTGCAACTATAACCCTTTAACTCTAAAGGCCCAAAGGTCTGAAAGTCTCCACTCTAACCAAATGATCTAAAATATCTCATTAGTACTGTGAGGCTCCTCAAAGAATTTCAGAATAGTAAATATTATCTTGAAAGCTATTTATCTAGCTACAGGTTCTGTATGAGGAGGAGAAACTCTACATTACAATGTGATGTTCAATAAAAGCCCCCAAAGATTTTGCAAGATTTTGCCTCCATGCTGGTGAATTTTTAATCATCAATCCCTAACTCCAAAACACCAACCATGACTTATCAGGCTGGTTATATTCTTGCAGATATGATATATATTTTTAGTGGTTTAGATGTGAGCGCAACAGTGTCCCAAAAATGCCATTGTCAGCATAGCAATAATGCTTACAATATTAATATACACAACAGTGAATATTATTAGAGCACCTTTTTATAGATCATGATCAAATAGGTAGCATATGCTGGCTCCTTCCTTGGCTTTGCTCAATGATTACACAATAATAACTGAGACCTTTAAAGCTAAGCAGTATATCCTCCAAAAAACTAAATCTTTCTCTATGATTCCTTACCCTTAAAGATATACTAAACCCATTTTTTTTTTCTTTCATGATTCAGATAAAGCATGCAATTTTAAGCAACTTTCTAATTTACTCTTGTTAACAAGTTTTCTTTGTTCTCTTTCTATCTTTATTTGAAATAAATGGAATTTAAGGTTAGCAACCAATCAGCAAACGCTACCCAGGTGCTGAACCAAAAATGGGCCGGCTCTAAAGCTTACATTCCTTCTTTTTAAATAAAGTTAGCATGAGAACGAAGAAAAATTGATAATAGAAGTAAATTAGAAAGTTGATTAAAATTGCATGCTCTATCTGAATTATGAAAAAAAAATTAGGTTTAGTGTCCCTTTAACACCTGTAGAGAACAGGAGTAGACACAATGCAAGATTTTTTACTAATACATTTAGTGTTTTCTAATGTCAGGCTCAGGTTGAAAGATGAGCTAGAGGGCATAAGGAAAGGGTATTTCCTAAAATGATTTCAATATCTCCAAATACCACTACCTCCAAACGCATTCAAGAAAATCACAAGTCCATAGGCCACTTTTGAATCCCTCTATTTTTCAATCTTAAAATCACCAAATAAAGTCTATCAAAGATGGTCCCTCAGGACAAAAGCACCCTCTAGAGGCTTCCGTTGATGGTTAAGGAGAGATACACCAGGATCAGCTCTTCTTGGAACAAAGTAAAGAAACTGCAAATATGAAAAAAACAGAAAAAGGGGCTTCAGTGGTGCAGAAGATCACAACAATTGTTAGAAATTGTTGAGGATCTAGCCTCATATAGACCGATTTCGGTATTGAATAACGACTATAACATTTTAACTTCTATTGTTGCTGCCAGGTTAGCTAAGTGTTTGAATCATATTATACATCCTGATCAGACAGGATTTATGGCCGCCAGAAATTCTTCTAAAAACATTTGTAAAGTCACATTACTATTAGATTATTTCTGGAATTTGGAAAAAGGTAAGAGAAATAATACTGTTGCTGATCTTGCTCTGCTCACGCTTGATGCAGAGAAAGCATTTGATTCTATCACCTGGCAATATTTATTTAAGGCCCTGGAAAAATTTGGTTTAAAGGATCAATTCATGATCTTTGTGCGCAAAATATATAATTCACCAATCTCGTACTTAATAATTAATGGCAATCAGTTGCCTAAATTAACACTCGGGAGGGGTACAAGGAAGGGGTGCCCATTATCTCCCTTGTTATTCAATGTGGCACTTGAACCACTTGCAATCTGGTTGAGAAATAACTTGTCGGGAATTACACTTGGCTCACATATTTTGAAAATTCTGTTGTATGCGGACAATCTATTATTAGTCTTGGAGAATACTGCTCAGACTATTCCTTTAATCTTGCATATGTTATCCGATTTTAGCTCTATTTCCGGCTATAAAATTAATCATGAAAAAAGTGAACTTATGTGGGTAAATAAATCAAGGGCAAGTAATCAGCGGTATCCTTTCAAAACAGTTGGATCTTTTAGGTATTTAGGTATTATGCTTCAAAAACCCCCACAAAAATGGTATAACCTAAATTTTCGTCCAGTATTAGAGAAGGATAAAAAAGATCTTGAGTTATGGGCTCCCCTACCTCTTTCTATCTCAGCTTGAATCAGTCTAATTAAAACAATTATCCTTCCACGTATCTTATATCCATTGCAGAATTTACCTCTTCTGCTTACTAATAGAGACATATGTTATTTTCAAAGATGTTTATCTAGGTTTATCTGGGGTGGGAAAAAACCTTGTATCTCATTAAACAGACTAATGCAAAAACGTTGTGCAGCTGGTCTGGCTCTACCCAATCTTAGATTCTATAATATCGCCACCCTAGTTAAAATTGCTTTGAATAGGATTACAGATTCTAATAACTTTGCAACTATTGATTTAGAAAGCTTTCTTATACAACCTTTTGCTTTAAAGGCTAATTTACATTGTACTCTGCAGTCACTTACTCCTAAAATTAAACTATTGATTACAATTAAAAATGTTATTGTAGCCTGGCAAAAGTTCTGTAATATTTTGAAAGTAGAACCATATTTCATATTTCCTCAGGCAGAGAATATGGAAATCCTCCCATAAGATGTTCTTTTTCATCAATTTGGGTTAGGTAGGAATAATTTATTTGCTTATTTTCAGTTGCGCCATTTCTGTTATAAGCAGATCTGCTCATCAGCTTCTCTTAGTAATTGGCAGAGATTAATATTTGTATTAATAGTTATATGAGAGGTAAAACTTCAATTTCCCTATTATATGATCTCATGTTGGCTAAACAAAGCTTGCCATTGCTTGATAATTTATGTAATATGTGGACTAATATATTCCCTGGGATCGAGGTGGACACCATTAAGCAAATGTGTTATTCCTACTAGTTGGAAAGAATCACATTTTAAGCTTATTAATAATTATTATTTGTTTCCGTTCAAGATGTCACGATTTTTCCCAAAACAGCTTTTTGTTTGTAATAGTTTGTAAAAGTATCCTAATGCTGACTTATTACATATTTTTTGGGTATGTCCTAAAATATTTCAGTTCTGGCAGAAAATTCAGTATTGGTTTAATCAGGTGTTTAAAGTATCGTTCCAATTTTTACCAGAGCAGATAATATTTTTAAAGATAGATAGGGACATGGTGCCGCAATATCAATATGCGCCTTAAAATCTCTATATTGGCTGCTAGGTCCCTTATTATTAACGATTGGTTAGCCTATGTAGCTCCCTCCATGGTTGCATTTCTTAAAGAAATTCAACTACATATAATATTTGAATCTTTTTATAAACGACTAGCTACAGAAAAAAAAAAAATCTAAATTTATATATAGCTGGCTGCCAGTAATTAAGTCCTATCCTCTTGCTGTGCAAAAAAATATTCTTGACCCGTTTCTTAGTTCTAAATGCTTTGCAGATTTGGTAATACTGAATGAATTTCCTCCTATGTGGGTTTCAAATTTCAGAGAGGTGGGTTAGGGGGTCAGAGAGAAGGTTGTGGTTTTTTTTTTTTCCCTTCTTCTTCTTTTTTTTCCCTTCTTTTTTCTTTCTTTTATTAATAGTTAGAAAATGATCCATTAATCGTTTGCGAAGGTTGTGTAATAATGATCAATTACATATTATGACCATAGTGTGTCTTAGATCATTTGTTGCTGATAATAACTGCAAGAGATGTATATAGGATATGATTTTTTATGTTATCTTTGTTTGCTGTTATTCTCTGTAGACGAAAATGGATGTATAATAAAGATATTAAAAAAAAATAAAGAAATTGTATCAATACATCACTCAGAATGATACTCACAAAAGTGGTGCACTATGTTGCAGTGCAAGTCAGGCAGGGTGGATAGATCAGAGGCCACCAGCTGGCTCATTCCAGATCATGTATATACCAATGGTTGCTGCAAAATAAAATGCAAGGAGGGAGGGGGAAGGGTACTCCAAAAGTGCATGAAATCACTACAAAATACAGAAAAATCCCAAAAACCCTCCAAAGAACATACTCAAAAAAGTGGCGCACTATATTGCAGTGCAAGTCAAACAAGCTGGGTTAATATGAGCCCACCAGCTAACTCAGTCAGGCAAACAGGTACCAGGGGCTCCATTACATATGCGGCGTCGCCGGCTTTTGCGCGGGTTTCGTATCCTATATACAGCGCCGCATATAAATGCGGCATGTATATTTCACCCGTCGCACGCAATTTTACTCCCATAAGCTAACATGGGACCGCGTCGCAAATCGGTATCCAATATTCAGCGCAAGGACTTACGTAGCGAAAATTGAGAAATCTTACTCCATTTTTCACCTCGCCATACCAGGCAGCCGCAGCAGGCCTTGCGCTGAGTATGGGAGCACCGTAACTCCCGAAACTGCCTACAAAAATAAACTAACACCTAACGCATGCGCAATATCTATCTGCCTGTCCACCACAATCCCCCACCGCAATAACTAATAAAGTGCATTAACACCTATATCCGCCATCAAACCCACATTGGAACTAATAAAAGTATTAACCCCTAAACCGACAACCCCCCCACAACGCAATATGCCTAATTAAACTATTAACCCTATATCCGCCATCAAACCCACACTGCAAGTAATAACTAAATTATTCAACCCTAAATCCGCCATCCCCAACATCGCAAACTACCTATTAAAACTATTAACCCCTAATCCTCCATTAATCCACAACGCAAATTTCCTATTAAAGTATTAACCCCTAAGCTGCCAAACCCCACAACGCAATAAACCTATCAAAGTATTAACCCTTAAACCGCTAAAGCCCACAACGCAATAAACCTATCAAAGTATTAACCCCTAAACCGCCAAAGTCCACAACACAATAAACCTAACACCCCTAACCTAACACCCCCTAACCTAACACCCCCTAAATGAACACGAATTACCTAAATTACAAAATACTAAAGTTACTATTAAAATAAAAAACTAACTCTACATTAAAAATAAAAATAAACTAAGTATAAATTAAAGGGACAGTCTAGTCAAAATAAAAATTCTGGTGTGTCCCTTTAAGCTACAATTACAGAAAATAAAAACATCTAAGATTACATAAAATAAAAAACAAAATTACCAAATTTTAATAAATTATACCTAATCCCTATGAAAATAAAAAATCCCCCCAAAATAAAAACACCCCCTACTCTAAGAATAAACTACCAGTAGCCCTTAAAAGGGCTTTTTGCAGGGCATTGCCCCAAGATAATCAGCTCTTTTACAAAAAATACACAAAGTGCCCCCTAACAGTAAAACCCACCTACCAAACCCCCAAAATAAAAGAACCTAGCACTAAAAAACCTAAACAACCCATTGCCCTGAAAAGGGCATTTAGCTCTTTTACTGCCCACCCTAATCTAATTAAAAAAAAAAATGCATTTACGCTTATTTCTGGACATCGCTAGTTTATCAGATTTACGGCACTTTATGAGCTGCGGGCAGGTTTATTGGATACCCCGATGTGCAAGGTGAAAATACGGGGGAGGCGCACGTTGTAGCGCTTGCGCTGAAGCCCGCGCCATATATGTAATCTCGCCCCATCTCCTCAGTTGAAATAAAAGTAAAAAAAAAAAAACACTCACAGTTTAGGATAAAAACCAAAATAACCTCTATGCATAGAGGACTATTTATTGAAGCAAAATATATATATTTAAAACTTGAATATAATCTGCAACGCGTTTCAAAGTTCTTATGTCACTCTTTCCTCAGGCAGTGAATCTTTTTTTTTCAATCTTACCTGGGGGGAATACATTCTCACTCTCATATAATCTAATAATTGGTTTTAAACACACTCAACTTCATTCTTATGCTGCTAAATAGGCCACAAACTTAGGAGTCTCCCTTGAGGAAAAGGACTGGGAATATTTATTTACATCTTTGGCTAAGTCATCCATCTCATAAAGCATAAGTGAGACTAACAAACAAGGTTGTACCTTACCCCTCTAATTTATCTGGGTGTCTAACCAGGGGTGGGGTGGATACACTAGCACACATGTTGTGGGAATGCCCTCTTATTAATGCTTTATGGACTGGCTTAGCTAATAAGGGGAGAAAATACTTTCTTATAAATTACCTCTTGACCACCTCATATTTCCTTTTTACTTGCATGTCTGTATCACTTGTAAACAACACCTTAAGGCAGATCCGGATGACAGGATGGAAAGGAGGAGCAATTGACACCACAGGGAAGGACTGGGGGTGAAAGTAAGGGCAAGAGGTGGGGTTAGGAGAGGGGGGGTTAAATACCCAAGACAGGAAGTCAGGTGGCCTCTTTTAACCTGGACAGCACGGCAGGCTAAGTTGCCCCCCACCCACCCAACGAGAAGGCGGTTTGAGGAGTTTGAGTCGCAGCAATGGCGGGGTGCTTGTGGTAACCTCTAGAGGCTTACGCCTGGGAGGAATTGTGGTACCCTCCCAGTTGGTTGAAAGGGAAGGAATTATGGAAGATGTGATACTCCCACCCCCCCCCCCTCAGGACGGGGGGGCGGGGATGATATAGTGGGGCAAGCACCAGGATTGGTATTAAGTTGATATGTTTATTGTTGGTTATAATTGTAATATTAATAAATTAAGCTGCGGCCTTTTCATACCCATAAAAATTGATGTTGTGTATTTATTGTAAGATTAAGAAGGACTTGACAGTGTGGGGTCAGGTTATTTCACATATGTCATAACAGACTCTTAAATGCAGAAGATTTGCATAATCAACTTATGCACAATAAAAGGACTATGAAATAGCACTTTTTTTCTACCAAGTTTCAGTTATATCTATTTCCACTCCTTCTGTATCATGTGACAGCCATCAGCCAATCACAAATGCATATATGTGTATTCTATGAATTATTGGACATGCTCAGTAAGAGCTGGTGACTCAAAAATTGTAAATTTAAAAAGACTGCGCACATTTTGTTAATGGAAGTAAATTGAATGCTCTGAATCATGAAACTTTAATTTTGACTTGAGTGTCCCTTTAATAGTGCCTCCCATCTTATACCTAGTCTATGGAAATACCAATACCAGTGATCCCTTCGATTACAGATATGTGGGCCTAAGTAATCTATACTGTCTCACTAAAATGATAACATTACTTTTTACAAAACCACCTTTCCAATAATGACTCTATAAAGGTAATTTGGGAAGAATATGTAAATGCTCTATTCCTTTTTAATAAATGGTAATTCCGTCAATGATCAGTTCTCATGTGGTATTAATTTACACTCTACCTATATAGAGGGAGAATTTCTATATTTTCATTTGATGGGGATTCAGCCCCTTTATCTTTGTATATGCAGTTTTTACTCATATACAGCCTGCATAATTTATATATATATTTTAAATTTTTTATTTTTTTATTGTGTTTTTTGTACACATTGTCATGTGCAAGTTATCTCTTATATGATGTGTATGATATATATTATTGTTATATACCTTTTTCTTTAAACAAATGATGTACACAATCTTTTAACCTGGACAGCACGGCAGGCTAAGTTACCGCCCTCCCTCCCAACGAGAAGGCGGTTTGAGGAGTTTGAGTCGCAGCAATGGCGGGGTGCTTGTGGTAACCTCTAGAGGCTTACGTCTGGGAGGAATTGTGGTACCCTCCCAGTTGGTTGAAAGGGGAGGAATTATGGAAGATGTGATACTCCCCCCCCCTCAGGACGGGGGGGCGGGGATGATATAGTGGGGCAAGCACCAGGATTGGTATTAAGTTGATATGTTTATTGTTGGTTATAATTGTTATATTAATAAATTAAGCTGCGGCCTTTTCATACCCATAAAAATTGATGTTGTGTATTTATTGTAAGATTAAGAAGGACTTGACAGTGTGGGGTCAGGTTATTTCACATATGTCATAACAGACTCTTAAATGCAGAAGATTTGCATAATCAACTTATGCACAATAAAAGGACTATGAAATAGCACTTTTTTTCTACCAAGTTTCAGTTATATCTATTTCCACTCCTTCTGTATCATGTGACAGCCATCAGCCAATCACAAATGCATATATGTGTATTCTATGAATTATTGGACATGCTCAGTAAGAGCTGGTGACTCAAAAATTGTAAATTTAAAAAGACTGCGCACATTTTGTTAATGGAAGTAAATTGAATGCTCTGAATCATGAAACTTTAATTTTGACTTGAGTGTCCCTTTAATAGTGCCTCCCATCTTATACCTAGTCTATGGAAATACCAATACCAGTGATCCCTTCGATTACAGATATGTGGGCCTAAGTAATCTATACTGTCTCACTAAAATGATAACATTACTTTTTACAAAACCACCTTTCCAATAATGACTCTATAAAGGTAATTTGGGAAGAATATGTAAATGCTCTATTCCTTTTTAATAAATGGTAATTCCGTCAATGATCAGTTCTCATGTGGTATTAATTTACACTCTACCTATATAGAGGGAGAATTTCTATATTTTCATTTGATGGGGATTCAGCCCCTTTATCTTTGTATATGCAGTTTTTACTCATATACAGCCTGCATAATTTTATATATATTTTTAATTTTTTATTTTTTTATTGTGTTTTTTGTACACATTGTCATGTGCAAGTTATCTCTTATATGATGTGTATGATATATTATTGTTATATACCTTTTTCTTTAAACAAATGATGTACACAATCTTTTAACCTGGACAGCACGGCAGGCTAAGTTCCCGCCCTCCCTCCCTACGAGAAGGCGGTTTGAGGAGTTTGAGTCGCAGCAATGGCGGGGTGCTTGTGGTAACCTCTAGAGGCTTACGTCTGGGAGGAATTGTGGTACCCTCCCAGTTGGTTGAAAGGGGAGGAATTATGGAAGATGTGATACTCCCCCCCCTCAGGACGGGGGGGCGGGGATGATATAGTGGGGCAAGCACCAGGATTGGTATTAAGTTGATATGTTTATTGTTGGTTATAATTGTTATATTAATAAATTAAGCTGCGGCCTTTTCATACCCATAAAAATTGATGTTGTGTATTTATTGTAAGATTAAGAAGGACTTGACAGTGTGGGGTCAGGTTATTTCACATATGTCATAACAGACTCTTAAATGCAGAAGATTTGCATAATCAACTTATGCACAATAAAAGGACTATGAAATAGCACTTTTTTTCTACCAAGTTTCAGTTATATCTATTTCCACTCCTTCTGTATCATGTGACAGCCATCAGCCAATCACAAATGCATATATGTGTATTCTATGAATTATTGGACATGCTCAGTAAGAGCTGGTGACTCAAAAATTGTAAATTTAAAAAGACTGCGCACATTTTGTTAATGGAAGTAAATTGAATGCTCTGAATCATGAAACTTTAATTTTGACTTGAGTGTCCCTTTAATAGTGCCTCCCATCTTATACCTAGTCTATGGAAATACCAATACCAGTGATCCCTTCGATTACAGATATGTGGGCCTAAGTAATCTATACTGTCTCACTAAAATGATAACATTACTTTTTACAAAACCACCTTTCCAATAATGACTCTATAAAGGTAATTTGGGAAGAATATGTAAATGCTCTATTCCTTTTTAATAAATGGTAATTCCGTCAATGATCAGTTCTCATGTGGTATTAATTTACACTCTACCTATATAGAGGGAGAATTTCTATATTTTCATTTGATGGGGATTCAGCCCCTTTATCTTTGTATATGCAGTTTTTACTCATATACAGCCTGCATAATTTATATATATATTTTTAATTTTTTATTTTTTTATTGTGTTTTTTGTACACATTGTCATGTGCAAGTTATCTCTTATATGATGTGTATGATATATATTATTGTTATATACCTTTTTCTTTAAACAAATGATGTACACAATATTGCAGTGTAACAAATATGTCTGTAAACCTGTTTCTATTTCAATAAAAAATAAATAAAATAAAAATATATTATGATTTATATCACAGTTGTACAGGTGCAAGACTGTAATCTCCAACATTTACAATATATACAGTATATTATTATACTTTCCGAAGACTCTTGCACATTGATATAAGAATTGGAGAGGAAAATAAGTGAGAAAAAAGTATTTTGTGTAGGGAGTGTTATGTCCACAAATTAACCCCTTAATGACAACAGTACTTTTCCATTTTCTGTCCGTTTGTGACAAGGGCTATTTTTACATTTTTGCGGTGTTTGTGTTTAGCTAATTTTCCTCTTACTCATTTACTGTACCCACACATATTATATACCGTTTTTCTCGCCATTAAATGGACTTTCTAAAGATACCATTATTTTCATCATATCTTATAATTTACTATAAAAAATATATAAAATATGAGGAAAAAAATGGAAAAAAACACTTTTTTTTAACTTTTAGCCCCAAAATCTGTTACACATCTGCAACCACCAAAAAACACCCATGCTAAATAGTTTCTAAATTTTGTCCTGAGTTTAGAAATACCCAATGTTTACATGTTCTTTACTTTTTTTGCAAGTTATAGGGCCATAAATACAAGTAACACTTTGCTATTTCCAAACTACTTTTTTTCAAAATTACTGCTAGTTACATTGGGACACTGATATCTTTCAGGAATCTCTGAATATCCCTTGACATGTATATATTTTTTTTAGAAGACATCCCAAAGTATTGATCTAGGCCCATTTTGGTATATTTCATGCCACCATTTCACCGCCAAATGCGATCAAATACAAAAAATCGTTCACTTTTTCACAAATTTTTTCAGAAACTTTCGGTTTCTCACTGAAATTGTTTACAAACAGCTTGTGCAATTATGGCAAAAATGGTTGTAAATGCTTCTCTGGCATCCCCTTTGTTCAGAAATAGCAGACATATATGGCTTTGGCGTTGCTTTTTGGTAATTAGAAGGCCGCTAAATGCCACTGCACACATACTTGTATTATGCCCAGCAGTGAAGGGGTTAATTAGGGAGCATGTAGGGAGCTTTTTGGGGTAATTTTAGCTTTAGTGTAGTGTAGTAAACAACCCAAAGTATTGATCAAGGCACATTTTGGTATATTTCATGCCACCATTTCACCGGCAAATACGTTCAAATAAATTTTTTTTTTACATTTTTCTAAATTTTGGTTTCTTACTGAAATTATTTACAAACAGCTTGTGCAATTATGGCACAAATGGTTGTAAATGCTTCTCTGGGATCCCCTTTGTTCAGAAATAGCAGACATATATGGCTTTGGCGTTGCTTTTTGGTAATTAGAAGGCCACTAAATTCTGCTGCGCATCACACTTGTATTATGGCTAGCAGTAAAGGGGTTAATTAGGTAGCTTGTAGGGAGCTTGCAGGGTTAATTTTAGCTTTAGTGTAGAGATCAGCCTCCCACCTGAAACATCAGACCCCCTGATCCCTCCCAAACAGCTATATTCCCTCCCCCACCCCACAATTGTTCCCGCCATCTTAAGTACTGGCAGAAAGTCTGCCAGTACTAAGATAAAAAGGTATATTTGGGTTTTTTTGTTTTTTTTATAGCATATTTACATATGCTGCTGTATAGAATCCCCCCTTAGCCCCCAAACTCACAGATCCCCCATCAAACAGTTCTCTAACCCTCCCCCTCTAACTTAATGGGCACCATCTTGGGTACTGGCAGCTGTCCGGCCTCCGATCCCGCCCCCCTCCAAATCACAGGCCCTTGGCAGGCCGCCCACCCACCTCCCTGCCTTGCTCCCACCCACCAACGACGCTCCGGTGCAGAGAGGGCCACAGAGTGGCTCTCTCTGCATCGGAGGCTTGTAAAGGGGTATTGCAGGATGCCTCCATATGGAGGCATCACTGCAATACCCTCAGAGCTGCTGGAAGCGATTGTGATCACTTCCAGCACTCTGTTAGACAACTGACGTACCAGGTACATCTATTGTCATTAACTGCTTGTTAATGCATGACGTACCTGGTACGTCAGTTGTCATTAAGGGGTTAATAATATAGAGCCAATAAATTCTCATTTACATGATCTATGTGTACCAAGAAAGTATGAAAAAGACACAAAAAACATGCTAAATAGCGAATGACAAAAATATTAAATATTTAAAGAGGAAAAAAATATTTTATAATGAAATGTGTATCTATTCATAATTTCCTATGAATCTGTTATTGTCAGTATAACTGACAGATGAAATATTAGATGTGACCAGATTGCAAAGAGAATTAGACATGAGTCTGAATTGCAATCACATGGTCTATAGTCAGTAGAGTAGATGAAAGGATGTTAGAAAAACAACCAAGGGTTTAACAAAAAGTTAAAAGGTGAATGAGGCAGTGGAGGGGTGAAAAATGAAATCATAACAAAAGAATGGACATAGAGGGGTAAAATATTGCAAAAAGACTTAAAGAGACATAATACTTATATGCTAAATCACTTGAAAGTGATGCAGCATCACTGTAAAAAGCTAACATATCTAGGTAAAATAGGAATATATTTTACCACACTATTTCCTCAGCTCACCAGAGTAAGTGTTCTGTAAAAAGTTATCTTTCAGTTACTGCTTATACTGCAGGCTAAAAAAAAGGAAGAAATGAACAGCAGCCAATCCGCAGTGCTGAGGTCATGAACTGTTTTACTGTGATCTCATAAGATTTAATAGTAAACTTCCTTAAACTGAATAGGGAAATAACATGAGTGTGAATGAGGCAAGCTCCCTTGCATGTTCCGAGTCAGGCATACTGATTTGCTGCTTAAAGGGACAGTATACACCCATTTTCATATAACTGCATGTAATAGACACTACTATCTATAATAAGATGCACAGATACTGATATAAAAATCCAGTATAAAACTGTTTAAAAACTTACTTAGAAGCTCTCAGTTTAGCTCTGTTGAAAAGGTAGCTGAAAAGCCCACTGCAAGTGGAAAATAAGACACTCCCCCCCTCCCCCTTCTTTTGCATATGAAAAGACCCTTTACACAGACAAGAGCAAGCTGGAGTAGGTATCTGACGGTATTCACATAAAACTTTGGGGCTTGGTTAGGAATCTGAAAATCAGAGCAATGTTGTTAAAAAAATAAGCAAAACTGTATAAAAAACAACTTTATGGGCTATATAAATAGATCATCTACAAAACATTTATGCAAAGAAAAAATAGTGTATAATGTCCCTTTAAAGTCCTTTGCAATCGGGTGTGAATACATAGGACATTTTGAGGTAAATATCTTTCTTTTTTTACATAGAGATATTCAAGTGATATTTTCTAGTCAGCTTTTTACAGCTATGCTGCATCACTTTCAAGTGTTTCAACATTTGGGTATCTTGTCCCTTTAAAGGGACATAACACTCAAATGTTGAAGATTTTAACCTCAACATTTCTAAGTATTCACAGCCACTGTAAAGAGACTTTAACCAGACAATCAGGATACTAGTCCCATGACTTGCAATGTAGCATATGTCTGGCATGTGCAGGCAGTTTACTATGAAATCTCACAAGATTTCAGTGAAATCACATGAGATCACAGCAAAGCATAACATGACCTCAGCACTGCTGATACTGATTGGCTATTGTTTTGAGGGGGTTTGTTAAATTTGCAGATGAACAGTCGCTGAAGTATAACTGTTACCAGAGCACTTACTCTTGTAAGCTGAAGACATTTTGAGATAAAAATATTTTATTTTTTACATAGAGATGTTAAGTGATATTTTCTTGTCAGCTTTTTACAGATATGCAGCATCACTTTTAAGTGATTAAGCATATGGGTATTTTGTCCCTTTAAGTTATCATGAATTCACTGATCATCAGATTTACTAATCAGGCTTATAGCTCAACATCAAACCACATATAGATGTTATTTATTTGTCCCTGGCTTAAAGGGACACTGTAGTAAAAAATGTACTAGCATCCATATGAAATAGCAGCATGTAAACATGTTACATTTGTATTGTCTGAATAAATATGAAATAAAATGTATTTAAATTTACATTTAACCTAAATACTAGTATAAGTTGTGCACTTCCTAATTCTGCTCATTAATTTATAGGTTAATCCTGACTCCTACTAATGTTTAAATGGATATGATTCAGATAGAGCAACTTTCTAATTTACTTTTATATCAAATTTACTTCATTCTCTTGGTATCCTTTATTGAAAAGCAGGGACGTAAGCTTCGGAGCTGGTCCATTTCTGGAGCACTATATTATTTTTTTTACATAGAGATGTTCAGGTGATATTTTCTTGTTAGCGTTTTACAGTTATGCAGCAGTTTTATCCATCCATTTGCAAAAGCACTAGATGACAGCACTCTTTCATGCATTGCAGTGCTCCAGATGCCTATCTAGGTATCGCTTCAATGAAGAATATCATGGGCACAAAGTAAATTTGATAAGAGAAGTAAATTGGAAACTTTTTAAAAATTGTATGCTCTGTTTGAATTACTCGTTGCGCGTGCGCCACATTTACATAAATGTTTTGTAAATGTATGTGGAGGGAGGGGAGGGGGGAATAAATGTTGGACAAGGGATCTGGGAGGGGGAGGGGGAGGGTATTTAGGGGGGGCAACTACACTACAGAAAATGTTTAATTATATAAAAAAAATAATAAAAAAATATTTTTCTTGGCAAACTGGGTACTGGCAGGCAGCTGCCAGTACCCAAGATGGCAGCAAATAGGTAGAGGGGGAGGGTTAGAGAGCTGTATGGGGTATCAGGGAGGTTGGGGGCTAAGGGGATCCAACACTGCAGAATCAAAATTAAATTAATTAATTAATTAATTAATTAAAAAATTAAAAAAATGCTTTTTATTTTAGTACTGGCAGACTTTCTGCCACTACTTAAAGGGACAGTACACTGTAAAATTGTTTTCCCATAAATGTATTTTAAATGACTTGTTTATACCAACTGCAGAGTATAAAATATTTGAGAAATTGCATTTTCTGGTTTTATTTGTGTATATGAAGTAAGCTGGTTTTGTGCTTTGAAACCACAGCCTATTACAATGGGTTGAGCTTCAGGTAATATCAGATCTCATTATGTTATCACTTTTATGTACACAGACTTGCTTTCCTTATCTTATATTTGTCTGGAACCACCAAAGCTCAATACATAGAGAGAACAATGGAAAATTTATCATTTTATTACTTAACTATCCTGCCCCCACTAGAGGGTGTAATCTCTTCTGCTGGACTGTGTTTACTTAGGCTTTCAAATAGCCGTATACGCCAGTATCAAAACTCTTTCAGTATAGGTTGGAAACCACAAGCTAAATCAGGCTATTTCAAATGTTGAAATATGAGTAAAGGAGCTACTTGCAACCAATTTAATACACTCTAGCAGGTAAAAAGGATCATTGGGAATAATTTAAACGGGAGAAAGTTTTTGGGTGAACTGTCCCTTTAAGATGGCGGTGACAATTGTGAGGTGGGGGAGGGAAGAGAGCTGTTTGAGGTTGGTCAGGGAGGGATCAGGGGGTGGGATGTGTCAGGTGGGAGGCTAATCTCTACACTAAAGCTCAAATTAACCCTACAAGCTACCTAATTAACCCCTTCACTGCGGGGCATAATACAAGTGTGGTGCACAGCGGAATTTAGCGGCCTTCTAATTACCAAAAAGCAATGCCAAAGCCATATATGTCTGTGAGCTATTTCTGAACAAAGGGGATCTCAGAAAAGCATTTACAAACATTTGTGTCATAATTGCACAAGCTGTTTGTAAATAATTTCAGTAAGAAACCTAAAGTTAGTGAAAAAGTTAAGTTTTTTTTTTTATTTGATAGAATTTGATGGTGAAATGGTGGCATGAAATATATCAAAATGGGCCTAGATCAATACTTTGGGTACACTAAAGCTAAAATTAACCCTACAAGCTACCTAATCAACCCCTTAACTGCTGGGCATAATACAAGTGTGGTGCGCAGCAAAATTTAGTGGCCTTCTAATTAACAAAAAGTAATTCCAAAGCCATATATGTCTGTTTTTCTAAACAAAGGGGATCCTAGAGAAGTATTTACAACCATTTGTGCCATAATTGCACAAGCTGTTTGTAAATAATTTCAGTGAGAAACCTAAAGTTTGTGAAAAAGTTTGTGAAAAAGTAAATGATTTATTTTATTTGATCGCATTTGGCGGTGAAATGGTGGCATGAAATATACCAAAATGGACCTAGATCAATTCTTTGGGTTGTCTGTTACAAAAAATATATGCATGTGAAGGGTTATTTAGGGATTCCTGACAGATATCAGTGTTCCAATGTAACTATGGCTAAGTTGAAAAAAAAATGGTTTGGAAATAGCAAAGTGCTACTTGTATTTATGGCCCTATAACTTCCAAAACAAGCAAAGAACATGTAAACATTGGGTATTTCTAAACTCAGGACAAAATTTAGAAACTATTTAGCATGGGTGTTTTTTGGTGGTTGTTGATGTGTAACAGATTTTGGGGGTCAAAGTTAGAGAAAGTGTGTTTATTTTCCATTTTTTCATAATATTTTATAATTTTCTTTATAGTAAATTATATTATATGATAAAAATAATGGTATCTTTAGAATGTCCATTTAATGGCGAGAAAATGGTATATAATATGTGTGAGTACAGTAAATAAGAAAGAGGGAAATTAAAGCTAAACACAAACACCAAAAAAATGTAAAGATAGCCCTGGTCCCTAACAGTAAGAAAATTGAAAAATGGTCTGGTCACTAAGGGGTTAAAGGGACATTAAACCCAAACTTGTCTTTCAGGATTCAGATAGAGAATACAATTTTAAACAGCATTCCATTTTACTTCTATTATCTAATTTGCTTCATTCTTTAGATATCCTTTGTTGAAGAAATAGCAATGGACATGGGGAGTCAATTACAAGAGGCTTCTATGTGCAGCCACCAATCAGCAGCTACTGAGCCTATCTAGATATGCTTTTCAGCAAAGGATATCAAGAGAATGAAGCAGATTAGATAATAGAAGTAAATTAGAAAGTTGTTTAAAATGGCATGTTCTTTCTAAACCATGAAAGACAAAATTTGGGTTTCATGTTCCTTTAAGACACAAGAACATTTTTTAGCTCACTTAGGATTACACTTTAATAAAGGATACAAAGAGAACTAAGAAAACTTCATCATAGAAGTAAATTGGGAAGTTGTTTAAAATACCATGCTCTCGGCTAGATTACGAGTTGTGCGTTATGAGTGAAAAAGCAGCGTTAAGGCTCTTTTTCACTACCGCTGGTATTACGAGTCTTGTAGGTATAGCTGCACCGCACACCTTTTTGGCTGTAACGCAACGTAACTACCGCACCTTTCAAAAAGTCCTTTTCAATGGGACTTCCATAGCGCCGGTATTACGAGTTTGCCTGTCCGGCCAAAAAGTGAGCGGTACAGCCTATAACTACAAGATCTGTACCGCCACCTGAAAATCAGTAGTTATGAGTTTTACGCTACAAAGCTGTACCATAAAACTCATAACTAAAGTGTTACAAAGTACACTAACACCCATAAACTACCTATTAACCCCTAAACCGAGGCCCTCCCACATTGCAAAACTAAAATAAAATTGTTAACCCCTAATCTGCCACTACGGACATCGCCGCCACTATAATAAACATATTAACCCCTAAACCGCCGCACTCCCGCATCACAAACACTAGTTAAATATTATTAACCCCGAATCTGCTGCCCCAATGTCGTCACCACCTACATACACTTATTAACCCCTAATCTGCTGTCCCTAACATCCCGCAATCTACATTACTGTTATTAACCCCTAATCTGCTGCCCCCAAAATCACCGCCACCTAACTACACTTATTAACCCCTATTCTGCTGCCCCAAATGTCGCCGCCACTATATAAAGTTATTAACCCCTAAACCTAACCCTAAGTCTAACCGTAACCCTAACATCCACTAACCCAAATAAAAATTACAATTAATACCTAAATAATTCCTATTTTAAACTAAATACATACTAACCTGTAAAATAAAACCTAAGCTAGCTACAATATAACTAATAGTTACATTGCAGCTATTTAGGTTTTATTTTTTATTTCACAGGTAAGTTTGTATTTATTTTAACAAGGTTGATTAGTTAGTAAATAGTTATTAACTATTTACTAACTACCTAGTAAAAATAAATACAAATTTACCTGTAAAATAAAACCTAACCTGAGTTACACTAACACCTAACATTACACTAAAATTAAATAAATTAAATTAAAAAAAATAGATTTATCTAAATTACAAAAAACAATAAACACTAAATTACACAAAATAAAAAAAGAAATTATCAAAAATAAAAACGAATTACGCCTAATCTAATAGCCCTGTCAAAATAAAAAAGCCCCCCCCCCCAAATAAAAAGAACCCTTGCCTACACTAAACTGCCAATAGCCCTTAAAAGGGCCTTTTGCAGGGCATTGCCCCAAAGAAATCAGCTCTTTTACCTGTAAAAAAAAAAAAATACAAACAACCCCCAACAGTAAAACCCACCACCCACACAACCAACCCCTCAAATAAAATCCTATCTAAATAAACCTAAGCTCCCCATTGCCCTGAAAAGGGCATTTGGATGGACATTGCCCTTAAAAATAAAACCCTAAGCTAAAAATAAAAACCACCCAATAAACCCTTAAAAAAACCTAACACTAACCCCCAAAGATTCATTTACAGTTTTATAAGACCGGACATCCATCCTCATCCAACGGGAGAAGTCTTCATCCAAGCTGCAAGAAGTCTTATATTGTAGCTAGCTTAGGGTTTATTTTACAGGTATTTATTTTTAAATAGGAATTATTTAGTTATTAATAGTAAGTTTTATTTAGAATTATTTTAATTAAATTAAAGTTAGGGGTGTTAGGGTTAGGTTTACGTTAGGGTTAGACTTAGGGTTAGGTTTAGAGGTTAATATATTTGTTTAGTGTTAGTGATGTAGGAGGCCAGACGTTTAGGGGTTAATAACTTTAGTATAGTGGCGGCAGCAATGTTGGGGCAGCAGATTAGGGGTTAATAAATTTATGTAGGTGGCGGCGACATTGGGGGCGGCAGATTAGGGGTTAATAAATTTATATAGGTGGCGGCGACATTGGGGGCAGCAGATTAGGGGTTAATAAGTATAATGTAGGTGTCAGCAATGTCGGGGCGGCAGATTAGGGGTGTTTAGACTCTGGGTTTATGTTAGGGTGTTAGGTGTAAACATTACCAATTTGTTTCCCCATAGGAACTTCAATAGGGCTGTGTTACATAGCTTTACGCTCCCATTATTGCAGGTGTTAGGCTTTTTTTTTTGCTGGCTCTCACCCCATTGATGTCTTTGGGGAAATCGTGCACAAGCACGTAAAACAGCTCAAAGCAGCGCTTGTATTTGTGTGCGGTATGGAGCTCAATGCATCCATATTGCCCGCATAATGCCGGGTTTTTGCAAACCTGTAATAGCAGTGCTATTAAAGGTGAGCGGTGGAAATAACTTGCAAGTTATTACCGAGCCACTCATAACGCAAAACTCGTAATCTTGCTGTCTATTTATTCCTTTTTAACTATTGTTTACTTTAACAACCTTTTACTTCACATTTATTTCATGCTAAAAAATTGACATTCAACAGGTATATATTCTGCTCTTTCAAATGGATGACATAATTTTTTATTATATTGAAATATTTTTTATTGAAGTTTTCCAATTTGAACATGTAGTTTAACAATAATAATTGGACTTTTACCAGTTACAATAAGGTTTGTTACAATTCTTAACTCAATGGATATGTTAGAATGTGGTTATAGACTGACTGCATAATTAATAAGTCCATGATAATTATTTTACTTGTTCCAATATGTTAAGACAGTAATAAACTTCTGGGGGTTTTTTCGAGTTAACATTTATATTAAAAGTCAAAAAAAGGATATAGAAAGAGTACAGAGAATAGAAAGAGGAAAAGAAAGATCTGAAATGAAATGAACACTCGCGGAATCTGCTTAGTTATAATTAAGTCCCATCAAGCCTGGTCTCCAACTGACCTCCTCTTCTGCATTCTAATAGTATCTTCCCAGACTATCCATTCCTCCCAGACCTTTAGATACTCATTTCTGTTGTCTAGTAGAGAGGATTAAATGCTGGCCATTTGGTGATATTTAATTTTATTTAGTATAACATCATAGTGAGGGATCGAAGGCTTCCAATATTTTGCTATAACTGTTCTAACTGCAGTACATATGATACCTACTAGTTTTAACAAATGTCTCGGGAGACCCACAATGGGAAAATGTAGGAGGGCTTGCTCCATAGTGAGTGTAATGTGCTTATTAAATATTTTGCTCAGTAGTTCGGAAGTGGCTACCCATACATTCACACTTTTCGGACATTCCCACCACATGTGAGTGTATGTGCCCTCAGTTTGACAACCTTGATAGCACTGGAGTAAGCTTGTGTCATTTGGGTCTGAATGATAGTGTCTGAATCTGCTTGGGTGATTATACCATCTATAAATAACCTTTATATAGTTTTCTTTCAAATTTGCGCTAATGGAGCAAGCTAACCCTTTTTGGATTATGTCTGCCCATTCGTTTATATCTTTGGTGAAATTTACTTCTCCTTCCCATTTTTTATGAAGTTTAACTTTTCTGGTAACTGTCCTAAGCCCAGAAACTTGTATAGACTAGAGATTACCCCTCTAACCCTATTTGCAGAACTACATAGTTTTTCAAACAGTGTGGAATTATATGGGTCCTTATGTCTTCGGACTTCATCTATTCTGAATTTTAACTGGAAGTAGTGGAACCAGGAGTGTGGTATGGTAGGTGTAAGGTCATTGTATTGCTCAAAAGAGAGGACATCAGAATTCTGCAATGTATCAGCTATTCTATATAAGCTTTTGTTAGCCCAAATTTCATTAGCCTTGTTTCTGTAACAATTTGGAAACACAGCCAGAGGTGTCAGCGGGGAACCCTTAGGGATCAGATTATATATTTATTTAAGTCTATCCCATAGAGCCAAGGTGTGTGCTTGTGAGACGTATTTTGTCCAGGCGTCTGGTCTGTCTTTTTTAGGCATACAGAACATCCAATAGATTGGCTTAAGATCTAACATGTCACTCTCCAATTGAACCCAAGCTAAGTCACTTTTAGAGTGGTGTAACTGGACTGTTTGCACTAATCTAGCTGCATTAAAGTAGGACCGGAGATCTGGTACCCCAATCCTCCCTGCTCTTTGTTTTGTAAGAGAGTGTTCCTATTGATCCTTGCCTTTTTTTGAGACCAGACAAATTCAAGGACATGTTTCTGTAGTTCTTTGATATCCTTTGGGGGAACATTGATAGGGAGTGATCTAAACAGGTATAATATTTTTGGAAGTATTACCATTTTGCTAACCACCATTTTCCCATAAAATTATATCTTGTATGTACCCCAGGTTTTCATTTCTTTATGGAGATATTTATAGGGGGGGGGGGGATAGTTAAGTTTATACAGATCTCTTAAATTATATGGGATTGAAACTCCAAGATATTTGATCGCCTGAGTTGCCCATTTGAAATTAAAATTAATTTCTAAAAGCTTTTTTGTATGACTAGGGAGATGTACCTCAATTGCCTCACATTTATCATTATTCGCCCTATAGCCAGACAAGTTCTCAAAGTTCAGTAGAAGGTCGTATAAGATTGGTAGCGACAGCATAGGTTTGCTAATTGTTAGTATAACATCGTCTGCGAATAGGGACAATTTGTGCACTGTGTTGCCTACCTTTATGCCATAAATATCTCTATGATTTCTAATGCTAACGGCTAAAGGCTCAATGCATATGGCAAATAATAAGGGTGACAATGGGCACCCCTGCCTAGTTCCATTCCGTATGCTAATTCTTTTGGATTGGTAGCCTGCCACTCTGAGGTATGCAAACGGGCTTGTATAAATGGCTTTAATGGCTTCCGCAAATGACCCTGAAATTCCAAATTGGGATAGGGTTTCAAACATGTAATCCCAATGAATCCTGTCGAATGCCTTCTCTGCGTCCAGGGATAGGAACAGAGAAGGCACTCTTTCGTTCGTTGCTAAGTCTAACAAGTCAATAACCCTACGAATATTATCAGGAGCTTCTCTCCCTATTATAAATCCCACTTAATCATTTGAAATTAATTTAGGGATATGTGGATTCAATCTAGTGGCTAGGATTTTAGTGAGAAGTTTAAGGTCCAAATTAATAAGTGAGATTGGCCTATAGTTTTTACAGTGAAATTTCTCCTTGCCCGGCTTAGGGACCACACATATTCGAGCTGTCAATACATTTTTTGGAATATTTCTCCCTTTCATTATGTAATTAAATGATTCAACCAGATGTGGGATACGTTCTTTTGAAAACCTTTTATAAAAGCTTCCCGAGTATCCATCTGGACCTGGGGCTTTATTACTCTTGAGTTGTTTTATTGCTTTGGCTATTTCTTGGGCTGTAATTGGAGAGTTAAGTTGATCCGAAGCAGTTTTTTCTAGTTTAGGAAGATGACAGTTGTTTAAGAATGCTTTTATTTTATCCATTCTAGAGTTTATCTGGGTCTGTGGTAGATTGTATAAGGATTAATAAAAGTAAGAAAATGAATTAGCTATATGTGAGGGATTATTAGTAATCAAACCTGATGGTAGCTGAATTTGGGGGATAGAGGTGGATCTGGTGATGTTTCTGATTTTCCTAGCCAGCATTCGCTCAGGCTTATTAGCATATACAAAGTATTGTGCATCAATAATCCTTAGTGAAGCTAGAGCCTCCTCATCTAATAGTTTATCAAGTTCAGCTTTTTTGGTTTTGATTGTGTTGGCTAAGTTAGCACTTCTGGTCACAATATGTTTTCTATTGAGTTCTTCAATCTCTAACTTTTTTCCCTCTATTAGCTGTTTTTTAAGTTTAATTATGTTTGCTTTTTCTTGGATTAAAATTCCTCTAAGGAACGCCTTGAACGTCCCCAATACAAATAAGGGATTGGGCGTCAAATTTTTATTATCTAACCAGAAGTGCCTAATTTGTTGGGTAAGCTTCTGACATGTGATCTCATTTCTTAAAAGGGATGGGTCTAGAGACCAGGACCTGTCTCTGGAGGGGTCGAAAAATCCACTCAGTGATATTTCCACAATGGATTGGTCAGACCAACTTGTTTGCGTTATATGGAGTGGTGAGCCGCAGAATAGTATGTATAATTTTTACGCACACTATGAATAAAGAAGGACTAAAGGACATACATTACTGTCACTTTAAAGAAAGGGAAATTTGCAAACAAAAACGTTTTAGAGAGAACAAAGTTCCTCTCATATTTATTTACTGCAGCTTGCAGGTGTCAGAATTGGATATCATTTACAAGGATAAAAGTGATATGTGACATACAAATAAGCAAACAGTATGAAAACAAAACAAACATATATACAAAAGAAATTGGAGCAAATTCAGGAGGATACTAACTCCCAGGGTAGAGAGGCTAATACGGTAAATATGTATACAAATAATAGCAAACAAACTTCTGCTAATTAAGCTGGCCAGCTAACTACCGTAAACAGACCAAACATGGGGGTACCTCCCAAAAGCGTCCACCTTTGTGCTACTCCAGAGAGAATGGTATAATGGAGGCTGGTAAACAGTTAGTAGAAAAATGGCTGTGTCATGCCATAAAGCTGTGCAAACAAACTGCCTGCATGCTCCTCTCCTTGGAGCTTCCAAAGCTCATAGCAATGATGTCACAGTAAGGGTGTGTAAGCAGCCATACACACCTCTCCTCCAATTGGTGGAATCTCGATCTCTCTGCACAAATCACAACAGAGCCCATCCTTGCTCAAACAATGCCCTGAGGAAGCCCCTGACACACATGAGATTTGTGGGGGTGAAATGCTCATGACGTTGGCACCAAGTGTGTTTACCTGGACACTGAATGTTTTGCTTGTATGTGGACACTGCTAACATCTGTGTTCATTACTCTCATTGAATATTGGGACATTTGACTTTGCATCGTGTGAGGTCTGTGAGTCTGCAGTGTCCTGTGAAGCTGGTGGGAGGAGTCTTCCGGATATCTAGGAGTGACCTGAGAAATGTGTCCGGTTTTACCCCGCCAAGCAAATGTGTGTTGAACGGAGTACACTGCAAGAGTTGAGATAGCCATGCTTTGCTCTCAGCTTACTATGTGCTTGCACTAATCTACAGTCTTTTGTATCACAATTGTTTGAGCCAGGATGGGCTCTGTTGTGATTTGTGCAGAGAGATCGAGATTCCACCAATTGGAGGAGAGGTGTGTATGGCTGCTGACACACCCTTACTGTGACATCATTGCTATGAGCTTTGGAAGCTCCAAGGAGAGGAGCATGCAGGCAGTTTGTTTATACAGCTTTATGGCATGACACAGCCATTTTTCTACTAACTGTTTACCAGCCTCCATTATACAGTTCTCTCTAGAGTAGCACAAAGGTGGACGCTTTTGGGAGGGTACCCCCATGTTTGGTCTGTTTACGGTAGTTAGCTGGCCAGCTTAAATTAGCAGAAGTTTGTTTGCTATTATTTGTATACATATTTACTGTATTAGCCCTCTCTACCCTGGGAGTTAGTATCCTCCTGAATTTGCTCCAATTTCTTTTGTATATATGTTTGTTTTGTTTTTCACACTGTTCGCTTATTTGTATGTCACATATATCACTTTTATCCCTTGTAAATGATATCCAATTCTGACACCTGCAAGCTGCAGTAAATAAATATGAGAGGAACTTTGTTCTCTCTAAAATGTTTTTTGTGTGCAAATTTCCCCTTTCTTTAAGTGACAGTAATGTATGTCATTTAGTCCTTCTTTATTCATAGTGTGCATATTATGTTAAAGGATTGCACTTTAAACTAATTATATTGTGGTATTATCTCCTCCCTCATATCCCTACTATATATAATGTATAATTTTTAACTCCCAAATTGTGGATTCTCCAGACATCTAACTATGGTCTAATATGAAATCGCTCAAATTTTTTTGGGGGGTGTACCCTGTTGGAGGGGATCTATCCATTTTATCGTTAAGTGTTAATTTAAATCTCCCCTAGGATAATTTAATGTTTTTTCCATGAAGTCAGTTGTTTACTTATCTTAGATAGAAACCGTCCCTGGTTTTCATTCGGAGCATAGATGTTCCCCAGCACTACCGTACTGCCATGTATTTTCCCTTTCAGGATTATAAATCTCCCCCTTGTATCCCCTAACTACCTCTTCTTCCTGAAAGTTGAGGGATGCATGTAAAATAATAGAAACCCCTCTCTTTTTCTTTTGGCCAAATGAAAGATATTGGATTGGAAAGGCTGAGTCCCAGTACTTCGGGTTTTGTGTGTAGGTAAAGTGAGTCTCTTGTAGCATAATAATATGTGCTTGTCTGTTTTTGTATTCTGTAAAAGCTTTTTTCATTTCACGTTAGAGTGCAGTCTTCTTACGTTATTATTAGATTATTTTAAATGACATCTCAAATCAAGCAGTCAAGCTAATGGTTGCATAAGTAATGTGAAACCAGGCCAAGTAGTACCTGGTGTACCTGACCTTATTAACTGATTTGCAAGGTTTCCACACCATCCACCAAAAGGACTTTGCGTTCATGACCCAGCGAGTGTTCAAAAATAGAGGAAGAAAGGCTGAAAAGGATAGAAGAGCATTATTAATAAACATACAAACAAAAAGTAACCGTAGTATCAGTATGAGATACTCAATTTTTCACTTATATAAAACTTTTAGACTCATGGTGTATAAATGATTTGGCGAACATAGATTACAATAGTAGTCTTATACATGCAAAGGTAACCAATCAGAAACCTACAAACTTAATTTTTATTTCAAAGCAGACTGTTGATAAATGAATCCACAACTCTAGGGGCTATCACTAGAACAATGATACGGGCTGGATTTAACAGTTACAATATCTTGTCTAGTATGTACTAAAGGGCTTCTGTGTCTAACCCAGGGAGGGGACAGGACCATATAGGCTCAGAAATGTTAAACACTCTACAGTACCCCTATTGGGCCTAGCTGATCCTAAAATATATCAGCGGTCTCCAGCAGTCTTGGGAGGATAGTGTATCAGAGCCCTATATAAATGGGACAGAATAAACTTGAAACTTAATTCAACATTCCCCAACATGGGTAACTTTTAAACACTTTGTAGCAATAACAGATTTATGTTGTGGGGGTTCCTATAGACTATATAACAGTGTTCGCTATACATCCCTCCCCCACTATGTTACATTAAAGAGTCCCCTACAGGTTCTGTGATTCGTGGATGATCCACGGACTCTCTTTTCTCCTCATTATATATTTTGAACAAAAGTCAAAGAGTTCCAGTGTATATCTTGCTCCGCTCCCCAGGAAACATTGTAAACAAACCCCATGGGTTTAGGATAGTGGGGTATGGATAACAAAATGGCAAAGAAGCTCTCCTCATCTATGGGTTGAAGCTTGGGCTTGTAAGTCTGGGGTCTTCTCCCAGACTGTCTTTGTTTATTCTGATAGGTGTCGCATCCTTGGTAACTCTAGTCACATCTGTTGGATCTGTTTCTTTGGGGGTATCGGTGGTAGTGATAGAGGAGTGTGCTCCCCCGCCAAACGAAGTTGGCAGATGAGGTCTATGCCTTCCTCCAAAGAGGTGCAAGAGTAAGTGGTTTTATTATGAAGAAAGACAAGTCTGAATGGGAATGACCATTGATATTTGATTTGCGCTTTCATTAGAGCCATGGTAACTGGTTTAAGCTCCCTCCTCTTATGCAGAGTAATAGGGGAAAGGTCAGCAAAAAATTGTAGTTGATACCCTTAAAATTCCATATTTTTGCTGCATTCTAGTGGCCTGCAGAAGCTGGTCTTTGGTGTGTAGTAATGAAATTTGAGGATGACATCCCTAGGCGTATTTGGGATTCTTGGCTTGTTTAGAGCTCGATGTATTCTGTCGATGAGAAAGAAGCTCTCCTCAACCTCTGGGAGCAAATGGCGAAGGATCTTAAGAAAAACATCATTGAGCTTATCATACGATTCTGGGAGGTTTCTAAGCCTGACATTGGACCTCCGAGATCTATTTTCTAGATCTTCAAGTTGTGACTCTAGCTGTTCTATATTGTTGTGTTGAGCTTGAACCAACTTTTGGATGCTAGGAAGTTCCTTTATAATCTCCCCGACTTGTCCTCTAGAGCAGAGGTTCTTTGACCAATTTCTTTAATGTCGCTTCTTATATCTTTGATTGCAGCTTTTAGGTTCTATTTGGAATACTTCTTTAATCTGTTGAACTAGAGTACTAGTGAAGGGCTGTGTCTGTTCCTCTGTACTAATGTCTAGAATTGTATCTGTCATTTCCGCCTCATGCGAGGCTACTCTGTCTTGGAGCATGGCTTTTTTTATTCGCTTGGGCTTTAGATATGCAGTCCTTGACTGATTGGGTCTTTCCCTTCATTTTATGTTCAATAATATCTGGCCTATATAGTTCCTGTAGATCAAATGTATAGAGGCGCTGGTCTTGAATCTCGTATATATATTGACGTGCACACTGAAGAAAGAAACTTAACTTGTGATTTGCAGAAGTTGACAACAAAATAATGTGCAGTATACTCACTCCGAAAATTTCAGAGTTCAGCTTCTTCAAAAGGATCTTTGTCCCAGTTTTCCCACACTGTGCTTTAGTATCTGTAGATAATGGAAATTGCACTGCAGGTAATTGTATCTTTTGCGAGATAAAATGTGCAATATACTCACTCCGATAAATTCGGAATCCGGCTCCTCAAAAGGTGGTAGGTAGCTTTAAATTACTTCCAAGAAAGGCAGCAAAATACTTGTTGTAGCAAACAAATATTTATTAAAACATGGTTAAAAGGCTCTTTTTTATCTTGGCTCTACGCGTTTCAACGATTGAATTGTCTTTTTCAAGAGCAATAAAAACAATTGGAAGTGCTGCCTTTGGAGTATTACAGGTGTATTTATACAGGTAATCATTGTTCCTGTTCCGGTGATAAACATCGGAATAGGACTCACAAATAAAACATTTTAATTTTTATTTTTATCCCCATCCGATTGCGTTCTGAGAGTGATGCATTTTTTGTATATGCTTAAGCTATTTAGCTCAAAATCTCAATAATTAGCCAAATCGGATCAGTATAAATGAAAAAGTTATTAGCCAATCAAAATGGAGTAATGATGAAGTTCCCTTTCGAGTCCCGATTCTGTATAGTTCCCTTTAAGGTCCGCCAGACGATACGTGATCATGTGTTTCCCATCCGACCAATCAGGTGGAGAGCGTTGTTCCAGATACTTTATATGTGAAAAGTTGGTTCCGGTTTTGTCCGATCAGTTCTGTACCACATGTCTCAGATTGACCAATCTCTTTGTGAGCGACGTTTTCACTATATTCCCATGGTAGCCGATACTTTGAATTTTCTCTAAGGGGTATGTAATGGAAAGTGCAGGTCACTTTGGATCGTGTACATTTCAAACACAAAAAGGATTGTAATAAAATCACTTGTTTAACAAAATACCTTAGAATTCCATATCTGATATTTTAACATAAATGGTCATTGATTCTAACTATAGTATTGGAGAATTCTAACCAATAAGGTTTTAGTCTCCTTCAAACTGATGCTACATGGACTCAAATATAGATTTTTAACATTTTGACATCAAATATAGATTTTGAACATTTTGATACTTTGAAACAATTCTATTTAACATAAAACAAGATTCTACATCCAATATACTATAAAAATAATATTTAAATATGAAATTAATGTTTTTGTATAAATCAATTAAAATAAATTAAAATAAATTAAAATCAAATAAACCAGATAAAATTGAACATGCCGATATATAGTTTCTCTATATTGAATTAGATGAATGCTGCCATTCTAATGTCTTTATTTAAACCATAGTGTCCATATGTTTTTAATGTGTGTATCCACCATAGTTCTCTTTTATTGAGTTCTTTTTCTATCTCCCCCCCTCTCCAATGTAATGAAACTTTTTCTATGCCAATCCATGATAGATGTTTTTTGTCATATAATGGGCAATTGTTGTAGTGTAAGGGAACACCATGATCTTCTTTCTCTTTTTCAATTTTATTGAGGTGTTCTAGTATGCGTGTCTTTACAAATCTTGAAGTTTGACCTAAATACTGGATCTGACAATTACATTGAAGTAAATAAATTGTATTTTTAGTTTTACAAGTAATGAAATCTTTTATCGTGTATGATTTGCCTGTTACAGAGGAAGTAAATGTCTTATGTGTCTTCTTAGTGTAATTGCATGCTTTACAATGCCCACATGTATAAAATCCTGTCAAATTAGCAATTTGAATGGGTTTAGGAGGCTTCATCCCTTTGATGAGGAAGGTGCCAATTTCTGTTTGAAATTTGTTCCCTTCCTAAAGGTTATCATTGGTTTATTAGGAATGATGTTATTTAGGTATTCATCATTTTTAAGAACATTCCAATGTTGGTTTATGATATGTTTAATCTGTTTGTGTCCACTATTATATGTGGTAATAAACCTTGGAAAATTTGGATTATTTATGCCTTCTTTTTTAGTATTTAGAATTAAAGAATCTCGATTCCTATTTCCCACTTCAACCCTATCTTGCTCTTGTTGAAGTGGGAAATAGGAATCGAGATTATTTAATTCTAAATACTAAAAAAGAAGGCATAAATAATCCAAATTTTCCAAGGTTTATTACCACATATAATAGTGGACACAAACAGATTAAACATATCATAAACCAACATTGGAATGTTCTTAAAAATGATGAATACCTAAATAACATCATTCCTAATAAACCAATGATAACCTTTAGGAAGGGAACAAATTTCAAACAGAAATTGGCACCTTCCCTCATCAAAGGGATGAAGCCTCCTAAACCCATTCAAATTGCTAATTTGACAGGATTTTATACATGTGGGCATTGTAAAGCATGCAATTACACTAAGAAGACACATAAGACATTTACTTCCTCTGTAACAGGCAAATCATACACGATAAAAGATTTCATTACTTGTAAAACTAAAAATACAATTTATTACTTCAATGTAATTGTCAGATCCAGTATTTAGGTCAAACTTCAAGATTTGTAAAGACACGCATACTAGAACACCTCAATAAAATTGAAAAAGAGAAAGAAGATCATGGTGTTCCCTTACACTACAACAATTGCCCATTATATGACAAAAAACATCTATCATGGATTGGCATAGAAAAAGTTTCATTACATTGGAGAGGGGGGAGATAGAAAAAAGAACTCAATAAAAGAGAACTATGGTGGATACACACATTAAATAACATATGGACACTATGGTTTAAATAAAGACATTAGAGTGGCAGCATTCATCTAATTCAATATAGAGAAACTATATATCGGCATGTTCAATTTTATCTGGTTTATTTGATTTTAATTTATTTTAATTTATTTTAATTGATTTATACAAAAACATTAATTTCATATTTAAATATTATTTTTATAGTATATTAGATGTAGAATCTTGTTTTATGTTAAAATAGAATTGTTTCAAAGTATCAAAATGTTCAAAATCTATATTTGATGTCAAAATGTTCAAAATCTATATTTGAGTCCATGTAGCATCAGTTTGAAGGAGACTAAAACCTTATTGGTTAGAATTCTCCAATACTATAGTTAGAATCAATGACCATTTATGTTAAAATATCAGATATGGAATTCTAAGGTATTTTGTTAAACAAGTGATTTTATTACAATCCTTTTTGTGTTTGAAATGTACACGATCCAAAGTGACCTGCACTTTCCATTACATACCCCTTAGAGAAAATTCAAAGTATCGGCTACCATGGGAATATAGTGAAAACGTCGCTCACAAAGAGATTGGTCAATCTGAGACATGTGGTACAGAACTGATCGGACAAAACCGGAACCAACTTTTCACATATAAAGTATCTGGAACAACGCTCTCCACCTGATTGGTCGGATGGGAACACATGATCACGTATCGTCTGGCGGACCTTAAAGGGAACTATACAGAATCGGGACTCGAAAGGGAACTTCATCATTACTCCATTTTGATTGGCTAAATAACTTTTTCATTTATACCGATCCGATTTGGCTAATTATTGAGATTTTGAGCTAAATAGCTTAAGCATATACAAAAAATGCATCACTCTCAGAACGCAATCGGATGGGGATAAAAATAAAAATTAAAATGTTTTATTTGTGAGTCCTATTCCGATGTTTATCACCGGAACAGGAACAATGATTACCTGTATAAATACACCTGTAATACTCCAAAGGCAGCACTTCCAATTGTTTTTATTGCTCTTGAAAAAGACGATTCAATCGTTGAAACGCGTAGAGCCAAGATAAAAAAGAGCCTTTTTTAACCATGTTTTAATAAATATTTGTTTGCTACAACAAGTATTTTGCTGCCTTTCTTGGAAGTAATTTAAAGCTACCTACCACCTTTTGAGGAGCCGGATTCCGAATTTATCGGAGTGAGTATATTGCACATTTTATCTCGCAAAAGATACAATTACCTGCAGTGCAATTTCCATTATCTACAGATACTAAAGCACAGTGTGGGGAAAACTGGGACAAAGATCCTTTTGAAGAAGCTGAACTCTGAAATTTTTCGGAGTGAGTATACTGCACATTATTTTGTTGTCAACTTCTGCAAATCACAAGTTAAGTTTCTTTCTTCAGTGTGCACGTCAATATATACGAGATTCAAGACCAGCGCCTCTATACATTTGATCTATATTCTACTCACAGTCCTGTTGGGAGAGACTGTTAGAGGGCAGCGATCACTTAAGAGGGGAGTATTGTGCTCTATTCTAGTCATTCTCTACATTGTGTTGTTAACATCTAACATATCTGTATAGTCTTTGTTATTATCCTATATAGTTCCTGCCCAGCTTCAGATTGTGACTGGTACCCTTACAGAATGTCTATAGTATAATAACTATATAGTTATACAGAAACACTCTGCATCATTGCTTATGGGACACCATGAGAACAGTAAGTTGGGACCTATGAGTATACAGACATACTTATTATTAGAGGGACTGTACCTCAATCATGAGTCCGCTTGTGAGATTTGGGTAGGAGTTGATTGTCCAGCCAGTAGATACCTGCTTGTTTCTTAGACCCTATGATACGCCACTGTGGAGCTGAGACAGGAATCAACAGCACATTCCAATGTATGGAACGGTGAGGCTGAACACCCTTAGTAGGCATATATTCACAACATGTCACTGCAATGATCTGGGTGATAGTTTTTTTATTATTGTAATGTCCTAGATTATCATGCAGATACAGTTGCAAGAAAAAGTATGTGAACCCTTTGGAATGATATGGATTTCTGCACAAATTGGTCATAAAATGTGATCTGATCATCATCTAAGTCACAACAATAGACAATCACAGTCTGCTTAAACTAATAACACACAAAGAATGAAATGTTGCCATGTTTTTATTGAACACACCATGTAAACATTCACAGTGCAGGTGGAAAAAGTATGTGAACCCCTAGACTAATGACATCTCCAAGAGCTAATTGGAGTGAGTGTGAATAAAGAGATTGACCCCTTATAGTCTGTCTGTAAATGGTTTATAGTGAAAAGGGGGTCGAGGTCTCTCTTAGCCAGTTGTAATCCAACAGTGATGGGCACTGTGGGCCTCTCTCGAGACTCGTGGGCCTGCTTCTGCCTCAGAAACCCCTGCAGATTAATGTGGGTGGGTAAAAAAAAAAGAATACCTGGGTCCGTACTGCCACCCGGCAGAGTCTCTTCCTCTCCTGATTAACAGTCAAGAGATGCTATGCGTTGTTTGCGGTGGACTGGTCTGCTTAATAGGCTTAATAGTCCTTGGATCCAAGATGTCGTCCTTTCGCGCCACTTCTCTACACCTTTCTTCACTCCGACTCTGGTGGCTTCTGGATCCGCCACGTACTATGGAACTCTCTAGATAAGTGAGGATACCTGTCCAAGGTGTCCGGTAATCTGTCTGTGAGGCGGGTCCCAAAGGATCAGATGTGACAGCTTTCCTCTTTACGAAGGCCACAGTAACTTACATTACTGGCATCTTTCTGGTACCGGACAGCTCGCTCCCTCTCCCCTTCACACCTCCCTGCACTGGAATGATTCCCTATGCTCCGGAGCGGAGCCCTGACCTTCCGGAGCAGTGAACTTCAGCTGTGTCTTGTTTAAGCAGGTAAAGGCCGGTGTCTGTTTGATACAGCTATGGCGTCTCTAGAACTGAGACTCTAAGTCGCTCCGAGCGGTTAATTTCTGATCACAAGCTTCAGGAAGGAGGCTGACCAACTTCCCTGTAGTTAGCTTCAGCTGTTGTAGGCTATTTTAGACAAAACTCCTGCTATCTTTGAACTTTATTGTAGAGTTGAGCCAGGAGCTCACCTCATATGCGACTATACAGACCGGCGGTTAACTCCGCCCCAACATCATTTTTTATTAGAATATTTGCTTTGCTCTTTTGGTATCCCTTTGTGGAAAGCATGCATTAAGATTTCCTTTTCCTTCCCATTTTTAAAGGGATATAAAACCCCCAAAGTTTCTTTTGTTATTCAGACAGAGCATACAATTTAAAAAAAAAAAAAAGTTTCCAATTTACTTATATTATAAAATCTGTTTTGTTCCCATTATATTCTTTGTTAAAGAAATACCTAGGTAAGTGTCTGGAGCACTATATGGCAGGAAATAGTGCTTGGCACTGCTTGCATATGAATAACATTCTTGCATAGCTGCTGCCATAAAGTGCTCTTAAGCTTATGCCCCCGCTTTTGAACCAGAGATACCAAAAGAACAAAGAAAAAAAAATGATAATATAAGTAAATTAGAAAGTTATTTAAAATTGCATGCCCTATTTGAAATATGAAGGAAACATTTTGGGTTTTATATCCCTTTAAAGATACATTGTTTCAATGCCCTGTTCAGTGCTTGACCTGGTTCCCAGATATATCCCTGTAGCATGCTTCTCAACAATATTTCCCAGAGGTTCTCAAGTATAGAGCGATACGAGGAGTTTTGGCCGTAACCCACCAATGTTTTGGGGGTGAGGCCACAAGAGGGACTGGATTTTGGGTTTGTCATAGGAGGGATGGCGTTTTGAGGGCAGGGTCAGATTGTACCATGGGTGGTGGTGGGCAGAAACATGGCCAAAGTTGGGACAGTACAAAAAACAAGTACATTTGCTGTGTCCCAGAAGCTGTAGGAAGCTTCCAAATGCATTACAATCCCTCAGGACATGAGTAGTTGGGAGGTCTACAGTAGTAATGAGATACTGATCTGGAAAGAAAATACAGACATTTAATGAAACATGTTTAATTTATTCATATTTGAAAATAATAAAAATATGATGTATGTAATGATGATATCAAAACCAACCAACGATTTTGTTTTTTCTCTTAATTGAAAACATAGAATAGAAAGTACACAAAGACATTACTTTTATATTTTAAATACATTCTTAATAGAAACAGGGAATTCATGTGTTCAAATTAAGAGATAGTGTGTTCTGAAAAATCATTATTTAAATTTGGTACAGTTTCCACTAGGAGTTCAGCAGTAATTCATGAAAAGGAAGTGTATTCTGAGTGCACCAGACATTAGAAAGTTATGAAAAGGCTTTCTCACAAGTGAGGTAAACATGGAATCCCAGTGGGAACCATAACATTACTGAATGGATTAGCCTCTGCACTGCTGCAATTTGCTGAAGATATCAATAAAACTGTTCTTTGAGACCATTTTGAGGGAAAAAATATCAGTAAAACTGATATTTTTTTTAATACTTGCACTTTTACCATGAACAAAAATTAAAAGTACATTTTCATCAAAATAAATTGTTGCATTTTTTATAGTTATACAGTATGTTTAATATCAATATTCTTTATAAACAAAATATTAAAAAGAAGTTTGTATATTTATTACATGAACTTATTGTACTTAAAGGGACACTGAACCCAATTTATTTATTTTGTGGTTCAGATAGAGCATGCAATTTTAAGCAATTTTCTAATGTACTCCTATTATCAAATGTTCTTCATTCTCTTGGTATTTTTATTTGAAAAGCAAGAATGTAAGTTTAGATGCCGGCCCATTTTTGATGAACAACCTGGGTTGTTCTTGCTGATTTGTGGACAATTCTATCCACCATTAAACAAGTGCTGTCCAGGGTACTGGACTTTCTTTTTCAAATAAAGATAGCAAGAAAACGAAGAACAATTGATAATAGGAGTAAATTAGAAAGTTGCTTAAAATTGCATGCTCCATCTGAATCACAAAAGAAAAAATGTGGGTTCAGTATCCCTTTAACTGTTAGTATTTGCATATATAAAGGGACAGTAAAGTCAAAATTAAACTTACATGATTCATATAGAACATACAATTGTAATTAGCTTTCCTACTTCTGTTATTAAATGTGCTTGATATTTTTTATATCCTTGAAGGATAAACCAAGGTTTGCTCATTAGCAGCAATGCAGTACTGGGAGATAGCTATCTAAATAGATTTGTGAGCCAATCACCAGCAAGCTCCAAGTAATGCATTGATGCTCCCGAGCTTACTGGTGTATGCTTTTAATCAAAGGATGCCAAGAGAATGAAGCAAATTAGATAACAGAATGTGATGGAGTGTATAAACTCATCCCTGTAGAAAGGGCTAATTTCTCTACAGGGAAATATACAATCCTGAAAGAAGCTAAATGTTAATTGCCAGCTTATTGCTGAAAACTAATTAACAACAGCTGAGAACAGTTTGCTATATAAGGCAGCTCTTGCAAGCAAGGTGTGATTCATTTGGTTCTCAGACAGGACAGTAGCAAGACACTGGGAGAGTTGTCTTGGGTAACCCGTATTTAAAAGTTTATTACTTTATTATAAGAACTTGTAGGATTATAGAAGTTGTTTAAAAAGATAGATAATCCCTTTATTACCCATTCCCCAGTTTTGCATAACCAACAGAATTATAATAATACACTTTTACCTCTGTGATTACCTGTATCTAAGCCTCTGAAAACTGCCCGCTTATTTCAGTTCTTTTGACAGACTTGCATTTTAGCCAATCAGTGCTTACTCCTAGGTAACTTCACGTGCGTGAGCTCAATGTTATCTGACACACATGAACTAACTCCCTCTAGTGGTGAAAACTGTCAAAATGCTTTCACATAAGAGATGGCCTTCAAGGTCTAAGAAATTAGCATATGAGTCTACCTAGGTTTAGCTTTCAACTAAGAATACCAAGAGAACAAAGCAAAATTAGTGATAAAAGTAAATTGGAAAGTTGTTTAATATTAGATTTGAATCATGAAAGTTTATTTTGACTTGACAGTCCCTTTAACCCTTGAATTACTGCTGACTAAAAGTAAAGACTCTTGTTTAACCCCTTCCCACCATTAGGACGTTCCATGCCATCCTAACTGTGCTGGGCTTTAGCGCCGCTAGAACGGCATGGAACGTCCTAGCCGTTTGGCTGTCTTGAAGCCATAGCCGCTTCCTAAATGGGATTGTGGGCAGGAGGGCATATCTTGTGTCATAGGCACTCCCCTCTGACCCAATCCTATCATTGAAATCACGTGATCGCATTAACGATCGCATGATTTCAATTTTTGCTTATTTGCTTACATCGGAACTATGTTCTGATGTAGACAATCAAGTCCCGGCAGGAAGGGGTTAAGAGTAAAAACTTGTTTTGCATCATTCTGTTTGTGCTTTACATTTCTTGACAAGGTCCACTCCATTCCACCTGAATAATTAAAGTTTAATTTTGATTTTACTGTCACTTAAAACAAAAACACCTGTAAAAAAATAAAACTGCAGCTAGAGATTTTTCATGCTGGAAATCAACTAATTTACAAACACAGACTATCAATTTGTCACCTCTATTATTAGAAAGTGCAGCTAGACATTTTTTATGCTGGAAATCTGCTAATTTACAGAGACTCAGACTATCAATTTGTCACCTCTATTATTAGAAATTGACCACTAAAAGTTGTAGTTGTAGTACTTTAATGTTTATATTTCTCTCCAGTCTAATGTCTTTATTTTACTTTCTACAGAAATCTGCATAAAGTTCTGCATGTGGCAACTTATTAATCATGTATCAGGAATCAATTCATTGGTCTTGATTCATAGTTTCTTGTAAGGTTGCCGAGTGGCCTCATTTTAAAGGCGAGATCATATTTAAAAATTTGTTGACCACCACTGCACCTATATTTTGCACAGTTTCTTTAGACGTTCTTGTATTTAACAACTACAGTTGCATTAAAGTGCCCAGTATATGAGAGCTAGCACATCAAACACGAACAACGCAAGCAAAGTGGATAAGCAGTAATTACTAGGGATGGGCGAATGTTTTGCAACATTTGAAAAATGAAACAAATTTTAACACATTCGTTTGTTCGTTTCGAATTTCGAATGTTTGTACAAAATTCTACCATTCATTTCATGTATTCGAATTATGCAATATTCAAATTAAAAAAATTTGAATTTATATATTTGTAATAGTATTTCTAATGCTTTCTTTACATGTAATATTTGAATTATGCAATATTCAGATTCGAAACATTCAAATTTATATATTTGTAATAGTATTTCTAATGCTTTCTTTAAATGTTATATTCAAATTATGCAATATTCGAAATAGAAACATTCAAATTGATATATTTGTATCTATTATGTATCAATTTACTAAATTCCCTACCACATGAACTATTGAACTTCTGAACAGTATTTGTTAAATCGAATGTTACATTCGAAATTTCGAACGTGGACATTTAATTATGAACATTCGAATTTGAAAGTGACATTCGAAAACTCAAATTCGAATTTTTGAGAGTATTCGTTCTTATCAATATTCGATTATCTAAATCGAATTTCTACAATAACATTCGAATTTGAATATAAACACAATCGCCCATACCTAGTAATGACATCCACAAAAGTTCAGACACACGCTTGCAAAATGGTTTATGTAAATGATTTTTGTTAAATAATATTAATATGTCTGTTTTGGTACTGTAAAGTAGCCTCACTGGTAATAATGAAAGAAGCCTTGAGGTCTGGTAATGGGTGTTCCAGAGTGTTATAGGGGCATGATCTGGATTTGTCACCTACACTAAGGACATTCATGCATATCAAATGTATTTTGATACCCCTACTAATTATTGAGATCAGGTGTTTCAGCCATGCCCATTGATAACAGTACATAGCCATGAAATCTCCATAGACAAACATTGGCAGTACTATGGGTTGTACTAAACAGCTCAGTCGCTTTAAACGGGTCACTATCAAAGGATAACACCTTTGCGAAAAGTCAGTTCAGGACAGATCTAGTAGGGATGAAATTTCATGGTCAACCTTAAGTGCTATTATTGTTAAGTGAAAGCATTTACGAGCAACATCAGTCCAGCCACAAAGTGGTCAACCACACAACCTCACAGAGTGAGGCCACCAAGTGCTGAAATGTGTAGCGTGTAAAAGACGCCTATCATCTGTTGCCTCAAGGACTACAGAGTTCCAATTATTATTATTTTATTATGAAGGTTTTCACCAGCAACATATGGGCATTGCTAAAACATAGACACCATCTAAACTTCTTAATATAGTATTGTAAATGTTGTGACTGGGTTATCTTACAGCAGCTCCAGGTGCCTTTGTTGCTGTGCTACTTTGATTGTCATTAAAGAGATATAAAACTCTGCTTCATTGTTGTAATAAAAAAGGAATAAGCAGTGGGTTATACTTAACCCCTTAACGACCGAGGACGTGCAGGGTACGTCCTCAAAAAAAAGGCAGTTAACGCCTGAGGACGTACCCTGCACGTCCTCGGTGTGGAAAGCAGCTGGAAGCGATCCTGTTTGCTTCCAGCTGCTTTCCGGTTATTGCAGTGATGCCTTGATATGGAGGCATCCTGCAATAACCTTTTGAAGCCATCTCTGCACCGGAGATCTGTGGCTTCCTTTGTTGGTGGGTGGGAGCAGTACCGGGAGGCGGGTGGCGGCCATCGATGGCCCTGGAGATGTGGAGGGGGGCGGGATCGTGGGCGGGGATGCCCGGGGGCGAGCACGGACGCGCGCGCGTGCACGGGGGGGGGCGGGCGCGTGCACGGGGAGGGAGCGGGTGGGAACCGCTACACTACAGAAAAAGTTAAAAAAAGTAAAAAAAAAAATACGATCAATGAGGTGGTGGGGGTTTGTGGGGGGGGGTGTTTGGGGAAGCTACACTACAGAAAAAAAAAAACTAAGAAAAAAAAAAAAAAGCCCTTTTTTGTGCAAGCTGGGTACTGGCAGACAGCTGCCAGTACCCAAGATGGCCCCCAATAAGGCAGATAGGGAAGGTTACAGAGCTGTTTTGGGGGGGATCAGGGAGGTTGGAGGCTAAGGGGGGTCCTACACAGCAGAATTTTTTTTTTTTTTTTTTTTTTTTTTAAAAACCTAAACCCCCCAAAAAGCTTTTATTTTAGTACTGGCAGACTTTCTGCCAGTACTTAAGATGGCGGGGACAATTGTGGGGTGGGGGAGGGAAGGGAGCTGTTTGGGAGGGATCAGGGGGTCTGATGTGTCAGGTGGGAGGCTGATCTCTACACTAAAGCTAAAATTAACCCTGCAAGCTCCCTACAAACTTCCTAATTAACCCCTTCACTGCTAGCCATAATACACGTGTGATGCGCAGCAGCATTTTGCGGCCTTCTAATTACCAGAAAGCAACGCCAAAGTCATATATATCTGCTATTTCTGAACAAAGGGGATCCCAGAGAAGCATTTACAACCATTTGTGCCATAATTGCACAAGCTGTTTGTAAATGATTTCAGTGAGAAACCTAAAATTGTGAAAAATTTAACGTTTTTTTTTTTATTTGATCGCATTTGGCGGTGAAATGGTGGCATGAAATATACCAAAATGGGCCTAGATCAATACTTTGGGTTGTCTACTACACTAAACTAAAGCTAAAATTAACCATACAAGCTCCCTACAAGCTCCCTAATTAACCCCTGCACTGCTGGGCATAATACACGTGTGGTGCGCAGCGGCATTTAGCGGCCTTCTAATTACCAAAAAGCAATGCCAAAGCCATATATGTCTGCTATTTCTGAACAAAGGGGATCCCAGAGAAGCATTTACAACCATTTGTGCCATAATTGCACAAGCTGTTTGTAAATAATTTCAGTGAGAAACCGAAAGTTTGTGAAAAAATTTGTGAAAAAGTGAACGATTTTTTGTATTTGATCGCATTTGGCGGTGAAATGGTGGCATGAAATATACCAAAATTGGCCTAGATCAATACTTTGGGATGTCTTCTAAAAAAAAATATATACATGTCAAGGGATATTCAGGTATTCCTGACAGATATCAGTGTTCCAATGTAACTAGCGCTAATTTTGAAAAAGAGTAGTTTGGAAATAGCAAAATGCTACTTGTATTTATGGCCCTATAGCTTTCAAAAAAAGCAAAGAACATGTAAATATTAGGTATTTCTAAACTCAGGACAAAATTTAGAAACTATTTAGCATGTTTTCTTTTTGGTGGTTGTAGATGTGTAACAGATTTTGGGGGTCAAAGTTAAAAAAAAGTGTGTTTTTTTCCATTTTTTCCTCATATTTTATATTTTTTTTTATAGTAAATTATAAGATATGATGAAAATAATGGTATTTTTAGAAAGTTAATTTAATGGCGAGAAAAACGGTATATAATATGTGTGGGTACAGTAAATGAGTAAGAGGGAAATTACAGCTAAACACAAACACCGCAAAAATGTAAAAATAGCCTTGGTCCCAAACGGACAGAAAATGGAAAAGTAATGTGGTCATTAAGGGGTTAAAGGAAAATAAAACCCAAACATTTTATTTTATGATTCAGACAGAACATACAGTTTTAAACAACTTTCCAATGTACTTCTATTATCAAATTGTCTTTGTTTTCTTGTTATCCTTTGTTGAAAAGCAGGAAGGTAAGTTAAGAGTGTGCACGTGTATATGTCAGCAGTTTTGCAACAATGTTATACATTGAGAGTACTAGATGGCAACACTATTTCCTGTTATGTAGTGCTCCAGACAAGTGCTAGCTACCTATAACACTTGACAAAGCTGCACTCCCCACTGTTCGCCGTAAATCAATCACTCAATGACAACCGTGGCACACCAAACAGACCCAATATCTTTAGGAACGTTCACAGGCTGCTGAACGGCAGTGGAGGAAATCATGCACCCGTTCTGATTTCCTACATTATAAATTCATCCTTAAGTCATACAACTCTGCCCTCATCCTGGCCAAACAAGTCTTTCTCCTCCCTTGTGATAACTCACGCATCCAACCCCAGAAAGCTGTTCTCAACCTTTAACTCCCTTCAATGCCCACCTGCACATCCACCCACTAGCGAACTCACTTCTCAGAATATTGCTGATCACTTCAAAAATAAAATTGACACCATTAGGAAAGATATCTACAACTCCCACCCCTCAAAACCAGCCCTCCTACCCACCCCTTCTAAAAAAGCCTTTTGCTTGACCCCTCCACCCCTTCTAACTATCGATCAGTCTCCTTACATCCCTTTGCTTCCAAATTATTGGAAAGACTGGTCTATAATCGCCTAACTCAATGTTGTACAACTATCTCTTTACTTGATCCACTACAATCTGGTTTCTGCCCTAAACACTCAACAGAAACTGCTCTCACTAAATTAACAAATGACCTGTTATCAGCTAAAACAAAAGGCCACTACTCCTTACTAATTCTTCTTGACCTATCCACTGCTTTCGATACAGTTGACCATCCTTTCCTCCTAAAAATCCTACATTCATTTGGCTTCCAAGACACAGCCCTCTCCTGGTTTGCTTCATATCTCTCAAACCGCTCATTTTCAGTTTCCTTTAAAAACACATCTTCTGATCCTTTGCCTCTCTCAGTTGGAGTACCGCAAGGCTCTGCCTTGGGTACCTTGCTTTTTTCGCTCTATATATCCTCCCTTGGAAAACTAGCCTCCTTTGGCTTCCAGTACCACTTATATGCTGATAATACCTAAATCTATCTTTCCTTCCCTGATATTTCTCCCTCTTTACTCAACCAGATTTCCAACTCTCTCTCTGCAATATCCTCTTGGATGTTCTCACACTACCTCCAACTCAATCTGTCCAAAACTGAGCTGCTTCTTTTTCCCCTCCTCTTCCAGACATATGACACCTGACATTCCTCTGATGGTCTTAGACTTTATTCTCAACACCTCACCCCAAGTCCGCTGTCTTGGGGTCACACTTGAATCAGAACTCACATTCAACCCATATATACCAGTACTTATCAAATCCTGCCGTGCACACTTATGCAACATTTCAAGAATTCGTCCCTTCCATACTAAAAAAACTACGAAAACACTAATTCCCTAATTTTGTCATGCATTGACTATTTCTAAATGGCTTTCCAAAACACTGGCTCTCCTCCTTCCAATCTATTATGAATGCTTCAGTAAGACTGTCTCAAACATTGTATAGCTTCAGACGCTCCTTGAAAACATACCTATTCAGAGAGGTTACCATCTTTCCTCCATCTCTCATCCAAACCAAGGTAATTCTTGAACTCCATGACTCAATGCTGCAACTACAATCCATGTAACAAGCTACCCCAAACATTATGTCTCTGCACCCTCAACCTGTAGACTGTAAGCTCTCCGGAGCAGGGCCCTCTTCCTCCTGTACTAGATTTGTTTAGTTGTTATGTTTTGTATTTTATCACAAATCCTTGTCATTGTATACCCCTATATTTGTACCCAACGCTACGGAATATTGCGGCTCTATACAAATAAATAATAATAATAATAATCTAGATATCTATTCAATAAAGAATAACATATGAAACAAACCACATTTGATAATATAATTAAATTGAATTTTTTAAATTGTATTCTCTATCTAAATAATGAAATATTTTTTTTTGTTTCATGTCCCTTTTATAGAAATCATAAAAATATTTATTATTCAACATTTTAAAAGGATTTTACCTTTTATGTTATTTATTTTTAACTTAAAGGGACATAAAACCCATTTTGTTTTCTTTCATGATTTAGATAGAACATAACATTTTAAACAACTTACTAATTTACTTCTATTATCAAATTGTCTTAGTTTTCTTATTATCCTTTGTGGAAATGCAGTAATGTAAGCTCAAGGGGTCGATCCGATATAAATCGTCGCCCGCAAAAGCCGGCAACGCCAATATTTACGCTGATTTGGTATCCTATATACGGCGTAACCTAGAAGTTACGCGCGTATATTTCTGCCGTCGCCCGTAGTTTTTTGGGCCATAGGCAGGTATACCAAACCAGCGCAGTTTGGTATCCAATATGCAGCGTAAGGACTTACGTGGCGAAAATGGAGAAAACTTACTCCATTTTCACCTCGCCACAAAAAGCAGCCGTAAGAAGCCTTACGCTGACTATTAGAGCCCCGTAACTCGCAATGTCTATCTCCCTGTCAACCGCGATCTTCTAAAATAAACCTAACACCTAACGCATGCGCAATGTCTATCTACCTGTCAACCGCGATCCCCCCCCCCCCCGAAATCCCTAATAAAGTTATTAACCCCTAAACCGCCGCTCCCGGACCCCGCCGCTATCTACATAAACTAACCCCCTACTGTGAGCCCCTAAAACCGCCGCCATCTACCTTATCTATCCCCTAATCTGACCCCTTACACCGCCGCCACCTATATAAAAATTATTAACCCCTAATCTAATCCCCCTATACCGCCGCCAGCTATATTAATATTATTAACCCCTAATGTAAGCCCCTTACACCGCCGCCATCTCTATTAAAATGATTAACCCCTAATTGAATCTACCTACCCCGCCGCCAGCTATATTATCTATATTAACCCTAAGTATATTATAGTTAATATAGGTATTACATTACATATATTAACTATATTAACCCTAATTATATTAGGGTTAATATAGTTAATATAGTTACTATAGTATTTATATTAACTATATTAACTCTATCTAACCCTAACTAAATTTATATTAAATTAATCTAATTCATTTATAAACTAAAATATTCCAATTTAAATCTAAATACTTACCTATAAAATAAACCCTAAGATAGCTACAATATAATTAATAATTACATTGTAGCTATGTTAGGGTTAATATTTATTTTACAGGTAAATTGTTAATTATTTTAACTAGGTATAATAGATATTAAATAGTTATTAACTATTTAATATCTACCTAGTTAAAATAATTACCCAATTACCTGTAAAATAAATATTAACCCTAACATAGCTACAATATTACAACAATTTTAAGCTAATTACACCTATTCTAAGCCCCCTAATAAAATAATAAACCCCCAAAATAAAAAAAATTCCCTGCCCTATTCTAAATTAAACAAATTTCAAAGCTCTTTACCTTACCAGCCCTTAAAAGGGCCTTTTGTGGGGCATGCCCCAAAGAATTCAGCTCTTTTGCATACAACAAATACAATCCCCCCCCCCCCATTACAACCCACCACCCACATACCCCTATTCTAAAACCACCCAAACCCCCCTTAAAAAAGCCTAACACTACCCCCCTGAAGATCTCCCTACCTTGTCTTCACCACACCGGGCCGAACTCCTGATCCGATCCGGGCGATGTCTTCCTCCAAGCGGCAAAGAAGAATTCTTCCTCCGGCGACGTCTTCCTCCAAGCGGCAGCAAAGTCTTCATTCTTCCGGCGGCATCTTCAATCTTCTTTCTTCGCTCCGCCACCGTGGAGCATCCATCCTGGCCGACTGCTGTACTTGGAATGAGGTACCTTTAAATGACGTCATCCAAGATGGCGTCCGCCGAATTCCTATTGGCTGATAGGATTCTATCAGCCAATCGGAATTAAGTTAGAAAAATCTGATTGGCTGATTGAATCAGCCAATCATATTCAAGTTCAATCCGATTGGCTGATCCGAACAGCCAATCAGATTGAGCTCGCATTCTATTGGCTGATCGGAACAGCCAATAGAATGCGAGCTCAATCTGATTGGCGGAGCGAAGAAAGAAGATTGAAGATGCCACCGGAAGAATGAAGACTTTGCTGCCGCTTGGAGGAAGACGTCGCCGGAGGAAGAATTCTTCTTTGCCGCTTGGAGGAAGACATCGCCGGAGGAAGAATTCTTCTTTGCCGCTTGGAGGAAGACATCGCCGGAGGAAGAATTCTTCTTTGCCGCTTGGAGGAAGACATCGCCCGGATCGGATCAGGAGTTCGGCCCGGTGTGGTGAAGACAAGGTAGGGAGATCTTCAGGGGGGTAGTGTTAGGCTTTTTTAAGGGGGGTTTGGGCGGTTTTAGAATAGGGGTATGTGGGTGGTGGGTTGTAATGGGGGGGGGGGGATTGTATTTGTTGTATGCAAAAGAGCTGAATTCTTTGGGGCATGCCCCACAAAAGGCCCTTTTAAGGGCTGGTAAGGTAAAGAGCTTTGAAATTTGTTTAATTTAGAATAGGGCAGGGAATTTTTTTTATTTTGGGGGTTTATTATTTTATTAGGGGGCTTAGAATAGGTGTAATTAGCTTAAATATCTTGTAATCTTTTTTTTATTTTTTGTAATTTAGTGTTTGTTTGTTTTTGTAATTTAGTTTAGTTAATTTAATTGTATTTTTAGATAGATGTTTGTAGTTTATTAAATTTATTGATAGTGTAGGTGTATTTGTAACTTAGGTTAGGATTTATTTTACAGGTAATTGGGTAATTATTTTAACTAGGTAGATATTAAATAGTTAATAACTATTTAATATCTATTATACCTAGTTAAAATAATTAACAATTTACCTGTAAAATAAATATTAACCCTAACATAGCTACAATGTAATTATTAATTATATTGTAGCTATCTTAGGGTTTATTTTATAGGTAAGTATTTAGATTTAAATAGGAATATTTTAGTTTATAAATGAATTAGATTAATTTAATATAAATTTAGTTAGGGGTGTTAGGGTTAGATAGAGTTAATATAGTTAATATAAATACTATAGTAACTATATTAACTATATTAACCCTAATATAATTAGGGTTAATATAGTTAATATATATAATGTAATACCTATATTAACTATAATATACTTAGGGTTAATATAGATAATATAGCTGGCGGCGGGGTAGGTAGATTAAATTAGGGGTTAATCATTTTAATAGAGATGGCGGCGGTGTAAGGGGCTTACATTAGGGGTTAATAATTTTAATATAGATGGCGGGGGTGTTAGGGGCTCACTTTAGGGGGTTATAGATATAATATAGCTGGCGGCGGGGTACGGGAGCGGCGGTTTAGGGGTTAATAACTTTATTAGGTTGCGGCGGGGTACGGGAGCGGCGGTTTAGGGGTTAATAGCTTTTTTATTGTTAGGCTAGTGAGGGGGGATAGCGGATAGAGGGTTAGACAGTGCGGGCTATGTTAGGGAGGCGTGTTAGACAGTGCGGGCTATGTTAGGGAGGCGTGTTAGACAGTGCGGGTGTTTTAGACTTTAGTCAGGTTTTATAGGCGCCGGCAGTTTCTAATGTGGCGCAAGTCACTGGCGACGCCAGAAATTTGTACTTACGCAGATTTCTGGACATCGCTGGTTTGTCAGACTTACGGCACGTTAGCATCTGACGGCGACATATATGGGATAGCTCGAGTTGCGAGCTGAAACTGCGGGCGACGCCGGTTCCCTCGCTTGCGCCGCAAACTGCGATCTATATCGGATCGCGCCCCAAGAGTGTGCACGTGTCTGCAGCACTATATAGCAGCAGTTTTGCAACAATGTTATACATTAGCAGGGGCACTAAATGGCAGTACTAGTTCCTGTTGTGTAGTGCTTCAGGCATGTGCACGCTACCTACCTAGGTATCTCTTCAACAAAGAATAACATGAGATTAAAAAAAATTGATAATAGAAGTAAATTGGAAACTTTTTAAAAATGGTGTCCTCTATCTGAATCATGAAAGAAATGTTTGGGGGCTTTATGTCCCTTTAACGTGTGCAGAGTCCAGTATTTCCATCAAAGCCCCACAAGGGGCTTGAGGTCTCTACAGGAAGGCAAAGGAGGAGCTTTCCTTTTTGAAGTGCTTGCTAGGAGACACATGCACTAGCCCCAGTCATTTTCTTGCCCATGCTCAGTAGTGGACTTTTGCGCAAAAATCATGTGGCAATAGAACTTAAGTCTTATAATGGGTAGTTCCTTAATTTCATTAAAGGCAGTGGCTAAACCAAGAGTTTCTAAGTACTTGCAAGAAAACAAGTAAATTTTTTATTGTTTTTAACACAATCAGGCACAGAAAAGGCTGAAAACTCAGCACAGTTCAGTAGGGGGATAAAACATTTTTAATGTAATTTGGAGGGGATTAGGTGTAGGAGATTATTGTGATTCTGGAAATTGTGCAGGAGGAAGTTTATAAATAGTACAGCCATCTTAATGGCAAAACAGTTAGAAATAGGGGTTCATGAATGGGGAATGTTGATGGTTGGTTGTTGCATTGGGGGAGTTAGATTTAAAGGGGCATGCGTAGCGGGATAGTTAACAGATGTGTTGAGGCATTAGGTCAGCTACTGGGAATTTCTGTGAGGGAAATGTGTGTGTAGCAAACAACAACCAGCTAGCTCCCAGTAGTCCAATACTGCTCATGAGCCTACCTAGGTATGCTTTTCAGTTTAGTATACCAAGAAAACAAGTCAATTTGATAAGAGAAGTAAATTTTAAAAAGTCTTTAAAATTCTGAATCCATGTAAGTTTATTGTTGACTTTAAAGCTTAGTTGATGATTTTTAGTATAGATTCAAGAACTAGAGACTCAAAAGTCAAAATTACATTTTCATGATTCAGTTCGAAAATTCAATTTACTTCCATTATCAAAATGGGCACACTTTTTATATGCTAATTGCATATGGAGTTAACAGGGCATATATATGTCTATATGAGTCTATCAATTGCTGGTTGCTGTCACATGATACATTTTGAAATGGGCTATTTTATTGTCTTTTTATTATCCATTTGTTGATTGAGCAACGCTACTGTATTCAACTGTCATTTAAGCATTATAATTGCAGCCAGCAAAAATCAAGCAGTATGGTGGCAGCTCAGAAGGGGGGTGCCAGCACTCCTGATGTAGACCCACCCCCTGGTGAGCATAAATGTATTCAACTCAGTCACTTTGCATCTGATTGGATGAAAAAATCCCAATCTAAAAAATATACTATATATAACTAACAAATACACAATAAAATGACAATTCAATAGCACATACTTTGAATTTTATATGAGCAGTAGAATATTTTCTGGCAAATTTTAATTTTCCCTCCCCTTGTATCATGTGACAGCCATCAGCCAATCAAAAAATATATATACGTTTATACTGTGTACTTTTGCGCATGCTCAGTAAGAGCTGGAGCCTCAGAAAGTGTGCATATAAAAAGAAGGTGCACATTTTGATCATGGAAGAATATAGTTGTTGTTGTTGTTGTTTTTACTTTTACTTCTAACTATTATCAATTTTGTTTCATTCTCTTGGTATTCTTTATTAAAGGAGCAGAAATGCACTACTGGGAGCTAGATGAACACGAGGCATATATGACAAGGCATATACGTACTGCCACCAATCAGCAGCTAGCTCCCAGTTCCTGAGTCTACCTAGGTATGATTTTCAACAAAGAAAACAAAGAGAACTGAGCAAATTAAATAATAGAAGCAATTTAGAAAGTTGTTTTGAAGAGTATACTCTATCAGAATTATGAAAGAAAATAATTGGGTTTAATGTCCCTTTTAATTTTGACTTTAGTGGTCCTTTAAATGAAAAGCTGCTGAACTTCCGTATCCCTTTGTGACTTTCCTTATTTTTAGTTTTTCAAACCTCTTTGTTTCATTTGCATTCCAGAAATAACTGTCCACTTATCTGTCTGCCTTAACCACCAGGATATATATATATATATATATATATATATATATATATATATATATATATATATATACATACATACATACATACATACATACATACATACATATATATATACATACATACATACATATATATATACATACATACATACATACATACATACATACATATATACATACATACATACATACATATATACATACATACATATATACATACATACATACATATATACATACATATATACATACATATATACATACATACATACATATATATATATATATACATACATATATATATATACATACATACATACATACATATATATATATATATATATATATATATATATATATATATATATATATATATATATATATTATATATAGTTTTATACGGATAATTCAATTAAAATAACTAGTGAAAGTGTTGTGTAGTCTCCCCAGGGTGACAGTGAGAATTCTTTGGATGTGGCAAATCTGAACAAGATTCCTGCCTGTGTTGTGACACTGTTAGAAGCATCTGCACATTGTCATTAATCATGCATAATACATAGTAAAGCTTGGGAGGAAAATGATATTGGTTAGCCTTTGCCAAAACCCCAGGGTACAGCATTGCTATGGAAGATTATTGATGTCTGATGAGCAAAATAGGAGTGAAGTGACACGTATAGCAGTGAAATGTCATGTGACCTTGGCTAGAGATTTGGAACACAGTTTTCATAGACAAACAGAAGTGTTAAAAATAACTAGATCTTAAAGGGACAGTCAACACTAAAATTGTTGTTGTTTAAAAAAGATAAATAAGGCCTTTACTACCCATTCCCCAGCTTTGCAGAACCAACAATGTTATATTAATATACTTTATAACATTTAAACCTCTAAATTTCTGCCTGTTTCTAAGTCACTACAGACAACCTCTTATTACATGCTTTTTTATTAGCTTTTCACAACAGGAGACTGCTAGTAAATGTGGGCCAATTAGATAACATTGTGTTCACACCCGTGAAGATATTTAAGAGTCAGCACAACGAAGCACTAATTGGCTAAAATGCAAGTCAATAAATAATAAATAAAGTCATGTGTTCTTGGGGCTGTCAGAAGATGCTTAAAAAGTATATTAATATAACTGGGTTGGTTATGCAAAACTGTGGAATGGGTAATAAAGGGATTATCTATCTTTTAAAACAATAAAAATGCTATTGTAGACTATTGTAGAAGTACAATGTGCTTTTACCCCAAAGAGCTAAAAGTCTGCTATTTTAATATATTCATCTTGGACCCTGTAGTGCTCTAGGGTAAGGGCACATTCTTGTTTTATTGTGTAATTTGTATTTTCAGTTTGACATTCTATTGTTTTATCATAGAAAATGTACAATGCACATCCAAAAGTGTGCATATATTGAAACAAAATAAGGAAATCTGACTTTAAAGGGACGTATACACCAATTTTCATATAACTGCATGTAATAAACTCTTGTATAAAGAATAATATGCACAGATACTGATCTAAAAATCCAGTATAAAACTTTTTAAAAACTTACTTAATAGCTCCCAGTTTAGCACTATTGATGAGGTTAGGCTGGGACACGCACTGAAAGGGGCTGGCAAAACAGGAAGAGAAGACACTCCCACTCCCTCCTTCCCTACACATGAAAAGACAGATTAGACAAACAGGTGCCTGCAGTAGTCTGTAAACAAGCATATACATCTGACACTGTGGGGCTTGGTTAGGAGTCTGAAAATCAGCACAATGTTATTAAAAAATAAGCAAAACTATACATTTTTACAAAAACACTCCCAGATGGGTTATATAAATGGATCATCTACAAAACATTTGTCCAAAGAAAAATCTAGTGTACAATGTCCCTTTAAATATTAGACAAGTACAGTAGATTGCAAGGCAGTGAGAAGTAGGGTTGCCACCTCAGCCATGTTTTCCTGGACACGTATGAGTTACACATACTGCAGGGTGTGCAAGGAGAAACATGTATTGTGAGGGCTCGATTTGACAATAAGCTTTCCCACTGCCATACTGATTACTTAATCCCTTTACCAATCAGATAACCAAAAATAAATATAAATGTAAGGGAACAGTGGACTAGGCTGAAATATGTGTGGAAGAGGAACATGTGGAATCCAGTATCTGCGACCAGAAGAGACTAACAATAGACCATACTCTCTCTTTCTCTCGTCCCTCTATATCTGAGGGGCTCACTTTCAAATATTCAATCATAAAATCATCCACTAGAAAAATTAAAGGGACAGTATACAACAATTTTCATTTAACTGCATGTAATAGGCACTACTATAAAGAAGAATATGCACAGATGCTGATCTAACAATCCAGTATAAAACAATTTAAAAACTTACTTAGAAGATCCCAGTTTTGCTCTGTTGAAAAGGTTAGCTGGAACACCCACTGCAAGTGGTTCAATAGCAAAAAAGCAAACACTCCCCCCTCTCCCTTCCTCTGCGTATGAAAAGACTCTTTACACAAACAGGAGCAAGCTGGAGTAGGTATACATCAGTATTCTCCTAAAACTTTGGGGCTTGGTTAGGAGTCTGAAAATCAGTGTTTATTTATATCAGTGTTTTAAACATATAAAAATCTTACCGCTAGATTTAGAGTTCTGCGGCCAAAGGGGTGCGTTAGCTACGCATGCGTTTTTCCCACGCACCTTTTAAATACCGCTGGTATTTAGAGTTCACAGAAGGGCTGCGTTAGGCTCCAAAAAGGGAGCGTAGAGCATAATTTACCGCCACGGCAACTCTAAATACCAGCGGTGCTTACGGACGCGGCCAGCTTCAAAAACGTGCTTGTGCACGATTCCCCCATAGAAAACAATGGGGCCGTTTAAGCTGAAAAAAAAACTTAACACCTGCAAAAAAGCAGCGTTCAGCTCCTAACGCAGCCCCATTGTTTCCTATGGGGAAACACTTCATAAGTCTGCACCTAACACCCTAACATGTACCCCGAGTCTAAACACCCCTAGCCTTACACTTATTAACCCCTAATCTGCCGCCCCCGCTATCGCTGACCCCTGCATTTTATTATTAACCCCTAATCTGCCGCTCCGTACACCGCCGCAACCTACATTATCCCTATGTACCCCTAATCTGCTGCCCCTAACACCGCCGACCCCTATATTATATTTATTAACCCCTAATCTGCCCCCCCCCCAAAGTCGCTGCCACCTACCTACAATTATTAACCCCTAATCTGCCGACCGGACCTCACCGCTACTCTAATAAATGTATTAACCCCTAAAGCTAAGTCTAACCCTAACACTAACACCCCCTTAAGTTAAATATAATTTAAATCTAACAAAATAAAATAAATCTTATTAAATAAATTAATCCTATTTAAAGCTAAATACTTACCTGTAAAATAAAACCTAATATAGCTACAATATAAATTATAATTATATTGTAACTGTTTTAGGATATATATTTTTTTTTACAGGCAACTTTGTATTTATTTTAACTAGGTACAATAGCTATTAAATAGTTAAGAACTATTTAATAGCTACATAGTTAAAATAATTACAAAATTACCTGTAAAATAAATCCTAACCTAAGTTACAAATACACCTAACACTACACTATCAATAAATTAATTAAATAAAATACCTACAATTATCTACAATTAAACCTAACACTACACTATCAATAAATTAATTACATACAAATACCTACAAATAAATACAATTAAATAAACTAACTAAAGTACAAAAAATAAAAAAAGAACTAAGTTACAAAAAATAAAAAAATAATTTACAAACATTATAAAAATATTACAACAATTTTAAGCTAATTACACCTACTCTAAGCCCCCTAATAAAATAACAAAGCCCCCCAAAATAAAAAAATGCCCTACCCTATTCTAAAATAAAAATTGAAAAGCTCTTTTACCTTACCAGCCCTTAAAAGGGCCTTTTGCGGGGCATGCCCCAAAGAATTCTGCTCTTTTGCCTGTAAAAAAAAACATACAATACCCCCCCAACATTACAACCCACCACCCACATACCCCTAATTTAACCCAAACCCCCCTTAAATAAACCTAACACTAAGCCCCTGAAGATCTCCCTACCTTATCTTCACCACGCCGGGTATCACCGATCCGTCCAGAAGAGGCTCCAAAGTCTTCATCCAAGCCCAAGCGGGGGCTGAAGAGGTCCATCATCCGGCTGAAGAGGTCCATCATCCGGCTGAAGTCTTGATCCAAGCGGGGGCTGAAGAGGTCCATCATCGGGCTGAAGAGGTCCATCATCCGGCTGAAGTCTTGATCCAAGCAGGGGCTGAAGAGGTCCATCATCCGGCTGAAGTCTTCTATCAAGCGGCATCTTCAATCTTCTTTCTTCCGGATCCATCTTCATCCCGCCAACGCGGAACATCCATCCTGGCCGACGACTTCCCGACGAATGACGGTTCCTTTAAGGGACGTCATCCAAGATGGCGTCCCTCGAATTCCGATTGGCTGATAGGATTCTATCAGCCAATCGGAATTAAGGTAGGAAAATTCTGATTGGCTGATGGAATCAGCCAATTAGATTCAAGTTCAATCCGATTGGCTGATCCAATCAGCCAATCAGATTGAGCTTGCATTCTATTGGCTGTTCCGATCAGTGATACCCGGCGTGGTGAAGATAAGGTAGGGAGATCTTCAGGGGCTTAGTGTTTATTTAAGGGGGGTTTGGGTTAGATTAGGGGTATGTGGATGGTGGGTTGTAATGTTGGGGGGGTATTGTATGGTTTTTTTTACAGGCAAAAGAGCAGAATTCTTTGGGGCATGCCCCGCAAAAGGCAAGGTAAAAGAGATTTTCAATTTTTATTTTAGAATAGGGTAGGGCATTTCTTTATTTTGGGTGGCTTTGTTATTTTATTAGGGGGCTTAGAGTAGGTGTAATTAGCTTAAAATTGTTGTAATATTTTTATAATGTTTTTAAATTATTTTTTTATTTTTTGTAACTTAGTTCTTTTTTTATTTTTTGTACTTTAGTTAGTTTATTTAATTGTATTTATTTGTAGGTATTTGTATGTAATTAATTTATTGATAGTGTAGTGTTAGGTTTAATTGTAGATAATTGTAGGTATTTTATCTAATTAATTTATTGATAGTGTAGTGTTAGGTGTATTTGTAACTTAGGTTAGGATTTATTTTACAGGTAATTTTGTAATTATTTTAACTAGGTAGCTATTAAATAGTTCTTAACTATTTAATAGCTATTGTACCTAGTTAAAATAAATATAAAGTTGCCTGTAAAATAAATATTAATCCTAAAATAGCTACAATATAATTATAATTTATATTGTAGCTATATTAGGGTTTATTTTACAGGTAAGCATTTAGCTTTAAATAGGATTAATTTATTTAATAAGATTTATTTTATTTCATTAGATTTAAATTATATTTAACTTAAGGGGGTGTTAGTGTTAGGGTTAGACTTAGCTTTAGGGGTTAATACATTTATTATAGTAGCGGTGAGGTCCGGTCGGCAGATTAGGGGTTAATAATTGTTGGAAGGTGGCGGCGGCGTTGGGGGCGGCAGATTAGGGGTGAATAAATATAATATAGGGGTCGGCGGTGTTAGGGGCAGCAGATTAGGGGTACATAGGGATAACGTAGGTTGCGGTGGTGTGCGGTCGGCAGATTAGGGGTTAAAAAAATTTAATAGAGTGGCGGCGATGTGGGGGGACCTCGGTTTAGGGGTACATAGGTAGTTTATGGGTGTTAGTGTACTTTAGAGCACAGTAGTTAAGAGCTTTATGAACCGGCGTTAGCCCAGAAAGCTCTTAACTCCTGGCTTTTCTCTGCGGCTGGAGTCTTGTCGTTAGATTTCTAACGCTCACTTCAGCCAAGACTCTAAATACCAGCATTAGAAAGATCCCATTGAAAAGATAGGATACGCAATTGGCGTAAGGGGATCTGCGGTATGGAAAAGTCGCGGCTGCAAAGTGAGCGTTAGACCCTTTCCTGACTGACTCTAAATACCAGCGGTAGCCCAAAACCAGCGTTAGGACCCCCTAACGCTGGTTTTGACGGCTAACGCAGAACTCTAAATCTAGGCGATAGTTTTAAAGTTATTGAAGAACTGCATTAGTTGACCTTTGGCTTGGCACACTTTCAGTTTATCGCACTTTCGGCTTCTTAGCACTTGAGCGATAGACGACATGAGTTTTTCAGTGCACCCCCATAGACGTCTGTTATGTGAGGGATTTCGTGCACCTACGTTATCCAGCTTCCAGATGTTAGCGCACCCTAGAGTTTTGCTCAAGGGCTAATATTTTTTACTTCCAACTTGTGATATGATCACAAAAATAATGGCGCTATTGATTTTACTTGAGCAGTGTTAGTGCACAATAGTAATCACATTTTTGTGCTCCAATTGTAAACTAGCCCTATGTTTTATTTGTTGATAGAAGTACATTGGAGAAAAAAAACTCTTTATTTCAGAACTGCTTTATTTCAGAACTTTACACATGGACTTTGTTCTAAAAAAAATGAAAATATATATTGCACATTTCTATTTATTTAAATAGTTCACGCCTTGTTTTAATTAATAGCCACTCATTCTGGTTGGTTTAACTTCATTTTAAAATATGCACATATCATATAAATATAATTTATACTGATCATAGATAGGTATTGCACTTTCTTGTTTTTTTTTCTAAAACATGCTCAAAACTTGAAACCCCGGGAAAAAAATAACTAAAGGCCATTTTAAATAAAAATGTCCCAAAATCATGAGAAAAGGTGTCCAAAAGGGAAAATCCCCTTACTGGGGAAACCTAAGGATAAAACAGAAAAAGACAGAACTAAGTATGCACCACAAAGTATAGATTGTATAGACAGGAAAAAAATCAAATATAAACTCACAAATGCTGGAGAACTTAGTCAATTGAAAGATTCAGAGTAAGCTTTTTGCAGTGGCTGAGCACACTCACTACCCAGCAACTGGTTCCCATGAACAGCCATCAAGACTCTGTGGATATAGATAAAAATATTTATTTATCTTTATCCATGGAGTCTTGTTGGCAGTTGCTGGGCAGTCAGTGGGCTGAGCCACTGCAAAAACTCATTCTGCTTATTTCAGCATGACTGAGTGCTGCAGTGTTTGTGAGTTTACATTCCTATATTTGCTATTTCCCTGTCTGCATATGTACAATCTGCATGATATAGCATCTTCTTCTTGGGTTTGTTTGTTAGTTTTAACTAGTTATACTAAGACTGTTGTGGTTCTCATTTTGTCTTGAGTTGTGATTCTTTTGTACACGCACATTTTGGATACTTTACAGTTTCTATTGAGTTGGTAGATTTATTAGTATAAAGCACAAACTGTGCTTTATACTAATATACTGAAAAAAGGGCTATTTACGGTGTTAAGCTGAAACGCGTCAGCCTATTGACCTGGCTCAGGGGAATTTTGCATCATGTGAACCCTCTGTATTTTAACGATGATGGAATAAAAGCTATTTTTTATTTTACTTTCTGATCTCCCGGCATTGCTTTATTTTTTCCTTTAGATTTATTAGTATGCCTCCTTATTTGTCCTTTATTTAGAGAGGATAATTTCTTCTTTTAAAAAGAAAACACACAGGAAAAAAAAATCTGTTCACATATATCATTTCATAAACAAAACTAAGTTTATAGGAAATTATGTTACATAAGGGTTTTACTTTTATGGTTCCTTTGAAAGCAACAATACACAAAGAAACCTACCTTACTAATTCCTAAAACATCCAAATTGTTTTTGGTAGATCTTGAAATAAAAGAATGTGTCTGTCAAATGATTTACGGGTTACACCAAATCCCAAAAGAGAAAGAGCTCAGTTCTGTATTTCTTCACATGTTGGCAACAGTCATTTAAAGATATTGTAAATAATGCGGTCATAGATAATTAATTCCTAAGCAAAAGACCTGTGGGAAGCAGTCCTTAAGGACTAGTAAAATGATGGAGAACTTCATTTTATTAATCTGTGATGAAAAACATGCTTCTTTTGACGCAGTGGAAAAAGATAGGCTTTCTGTTCAATGCTTGGCTTAGAAGGAAAAGACGCTGAGTACATGACTTTTGGCTAAGTATTTCTGTTACTCAGTTGCTGCCAGCATCCACAAAGAAGCAGTTATGTAATGTTCTTCTATCAGGAATTTGAGCTCAAAAGCACTTCATAACGTCCCATGCTGTTCATTCTGCAGTAATTGTTTGAAATAATAAAATGCCTATATCAGTTAAATATAGCTGTCAACAATCTCTTAACACTAACACAATATATACTGGTTTTAATGACATTTTCTGCTTCAGTTTAATATAATTTCATGGTTGTTGCATCAACTGGTTAAGTGTACTGATATTCAAAAATATAAATAAACCAAGCTGTAATCTCATGTGAGAGTATATTTATATATGCTCTTCACATATTATAGTTGTCAAAGTAATTTTGTTTGTTTGTTTTTACCTTAGTAACAGTATAGCCCACGAGAGAAAAGAGAAAAAAGAGAAAAGAGAAAAAAGAGAAAAGAGAGAAAAGAGAAAAGAGAGAAAAGAGAGAAAAGAGAGAAAAAAGAGAAAAGAGAGAAAAGAGAAAAGAAAGAAAAGAGAAAAGAGAAAAGAGAGAAAAGAGAGAAAAGAGAGAAAAGAGAAAAGAGAGAAAAGAGAAAAGAGAAAAAAGAGAAAAAAGAGAAAAGAGAGAAAAGAGAGAAAAGAGAAAAGAGAGAAAAGAGAGAAAAGAAAAAAGAGAAAAAAGAGAAAAGAGAGAAAAGAGAAAAGAAAGAAAAGAGAAAAGAGAAAAGAGAAGAGAGAGAGAGAGAGAGAGGATTATTTCATGTTTTATATTTCCCTAGGAAATAGGTATAAATTAAATTTAAAAATAAACACTTGCTTTTATATTTAACTATAATGAAAGTGTTTATTGTGTAAATATTGTATTGTTTCCTTTTCTTCTAACAAGATTTACTGTTTAAATGTTCACATAAAGCAAAGTAGTGTAATTGGAACATAATTGTATTTTAAAATGGCAGTGACAATCAAATATTGTTTGCAGTTGCTTTTTTTTATGAAATTAATACAGGTTCCTGTGATCTTTCTAATGCACTGATATAAATCACTTTTCAGTACAGCTCATACAATCCTTTTAATGATGCCATGATACATAAGCCGTAGTGATAAAAGGGGACAGAGATATGTATTTGAAAAATGTTCCACAGCATACAAATAGGTGATGTGTGTATGATTAATTTATTAGAGGGTATGAGTTCTGCAAGAAATAGGAATTACTTATACTTAGCTGGCAGGATATACTTCTACCTAGAAACAAATGATAAGCCGAGAGCTCTCTCCTACATTTTCAAATTCCGCTGCCTGCACAATGGAGAGTGGGTATGACGTAAGCTGTTCTGGGTAAGTGTAAAGACTTCACAGGCGGGCAAATCCATAGATAAAAGTCCAGTATTTATTTTAACTTTAAAAGCCAGACTTGCTTCCTATTAATTTTGCAGAGGATCTACATTTATTTCAACTGTCCAAGCCTACCTCTAGCTCATTTTAAAATGTTCAATCTCAGTTCCAACTTCAGTTATAATTTTAATGCCTACTTTTAAGAGCCATAGGAATGTTTTAATACCAAAAACATTTTTTTTAAATAAATTCTAGATAGAATGATGCATTTAAAGAAAAGATTAGTCTGAGAATAACATGTAGATGATTTATTTAAAGGGACACTGAACCCAAATTTTTTCTTTCGTGATTTCAGATAGAGCATGACATTTTAAGAAACTGTCTAATTTACTCCTATTATCAAATTTTCTTCATTCTCTTGGTATCTTTATTTGAAATGCAAGAATGTAAGTTTAGATGCCGGCCCATTTTTGGTGAACAACATGGGTTGTCCTTACTGATTGGTGGATAAATTCATCCACCAATAAAAAAGTGCTGTCCAGAGTACTGAACTCAAAAAAAAGCTTAGATACCTTCTTTTTCAAATAAAGATAGCAAGAGAATGAAGAAAAATTAATAATAGGAGTAAATTAGAAAGTTGCTTAAAATGGCATGCTCTATCTGAATCACAAAAGAAAAAAATTGGGTTCAGTGTCCCTTTAAAGTTTCATTAACTGTTTAAATATTGAACAAAATAAGTGTAAAGTTTAAGTGTATATAAAACAATGGGAGCTGCCATGTTGTAACTTAGGTTTCCTTGTCTGTTTGGCCAATAAGGGACAGTTATAAATTGGTCTCTAGAGTGTGCAGCCAATGGCTGTGTGGAATATAACAGTGTTCTACACTTCCATTTATAACAGGAACTAAAAAGCTCACAATTTCAGAATGGAATTACAGGAAAAGGGGACAAAATAAATAATGAAAGTATATTTCAGAGTTTTTTTTATATGTATGATTTATCATTTTATATTACCATCCCTTAATTATATTTACCACTTTGACAGAAGTAAAAGTGCTAAATGGTTCAAACGGTTTTTAATTAATTAAATGAATAATAGAAAATAACATAATTTATGTAAGAACTTACCTGATAAATTAATTTCTTTCATATTGGCAAGAGTCCATGAGCTAGTGACATATGGGATATACAATCCTACCAGGAGGGGCAAACCTCAAAATGCCTATAAATACACCCCTCACCACACCCACAATTCAGTTTAACGAATAGCCAAGCAGTGGGGTGATAAAGAAAGGAGTAAAAAGCATCAACAAAGGAACTTTATACAAAAAAATCATAACCACCATAAAAAGGGTGGGCCTCATGGACTCTTGCCAATATGAAAGAAATTAATTTATCAGGTAAGTTCTTACATAAATTATGTTTTCTTTCATGCAATTGGCAAGAGTCCATGAGCTAGTGACATATGGGATAGCAATACCCAAGATGTGGATCTCCACTCAAGAGTCACTAGAGAGGGAGGGAATAATATAAAAACAGCCATATTCCGCTGAAAAAATTAGTCTACAACCCAAAAAAAATAAGTTTATTTTCATTTTTGAAAGAAAAAAACTTAAATCAAAAGCAGAAGAATCAAACTGAAACAGCTGCCTGAAGAACTTTTCTACCAAAAACTGCTTACGAGGAAGCAAATACATAAAAACGGTAGAATTTAGTAAATGTATGCAAAGAGGACCAAGTTGCCGCTTTGCAAATCTGATCACCTGAAGCTTCATTCTTAAAAGCCCACGAAGTGGAGACTGATCTAGTAGAATGAGCTGTAATTCCCTGAGGCGGGGTCTGACCCGACTCCGAATAAGCTTGATGAATCAAAAGTTTCAACCAAGAAGCCAAGGAAATAGCAGAAGCCTTCTGACCTTTTCTAGGACCAGAAAATAAAACAAATAGACTGGAAGTCTTCCTGAAATCTTCAGTAGCTTCCACATAATATTTCAAAGCTCTTACCACATCCAAAGAATGTAAGGATCTTTCCAAAGAATTCTTAGGATTTGGACACAAGGAAGGGACAACAATTTCTCTACTAATGTTGTTAGAATTCACAACCTTAGGTAAAAATTGAAAAGAAGTCCGCAAAACTGCCTTATCCTGATGAAAAATCAGAAAAGGAGACTCACAAGAAAGAGCAGATAACTCAGAAACTCTTCTAGCAGAAGAGATGGCCAAAAGGAACAACATTTTCCAAGAAAGTAGTTTAATGTCCAAAGAATGCATAGGTTCAAATGGAGGAGCCTGTAAAGCCTTCAGAACCAAATTAAGACTCCAAGGAGGAGAAATTGATTTAATAACAGGCTTAATATGAACTAAAGCCTGTACAAAACATTGTATATCAGGAAGTATAGCTATCTTTCTGTGAAATAAAACAGAAAGAGCAGAGATTTGTCCTTTCAAGGAACTTGCAGACAAACCTTCCTGAAGAAACTGTAAAATTCTAGGAATTCTAAAAAGCAAACAACTCAAATTATGAGATAAAAACGCCTAACAAGTCACTTATACATATTATGTGGCATTATTATAATATAAATAAGAGTTGTGATTATATTGAGGATAATTCGGCTGACAACAGTCCATTATATGCTAGATAATTTCAGATAGACTGAATCAGTAAAGCATAAACATCTTGCAGTGAATGACAGCTATGTAGGAAATTAAGAATGAAGAGAGGCGTTTAGTGGGAGGATCATAGTATCCAATGGTAGACAAGTGAAAGGGAGGAGGCAGCTTGGATAACATTTCAGGCAACCAACAAGATTGTAAGGGGGCATTTAAAGCCCCACAGGTGAATATAACTAATTGAGTCTATGAATAAGGCATTACAGCCGAAACGCGTCAGACTGGCCTGTTTGTGACACAACAGGTGTTGATTTTAAAAGTTTACTGCATGTTAGCACCAAGATTTTAATTGTGTGAATAAAGTATCAAGTTTTATTGAAGTAACCTAAGCGGCATTCTTTCATTCTGTGATTCTAAAAGAATGCCAGGAGAATTTATGAGAAGAACACCATGAAATGTAAGTCTTCCAAACTCTATAATAAATCTTTCTAGAGACAGATTTACGAACTTGTAACATAGTATTAATCACTGAGTCAGAGAAACCTCTATGACTTAGTACTAAGCGTTCCATTTCCATACCTTCAAATTTAATGATTTAAGATCCTGATGGAAAAACGGACCTTGAGATAGTAGGTCTGGCCGTAACAGAAGTGGCCAAGGCGGGCAACTGGACAACCGAACCAGATCCGCATACCAAAACCTGTGTGGCCATGCTGGAGCCACCAGCAACACAAATGCTTGCTCCATGATGATTTTGGAGATCACTCTTGGAAGGAGAACTAGAGGTGGGAAAATGTAAGCAGGATGATAACACCAAGGAAGTGTCAGCGCATCCACTGCTTCCGCTTGAACATCCCTGGACCTGGACAGGTATCTGGGAAGTTTCTTGTTTAGATGAGAGGCCATGAGATCTATCTCTGGAAGACCCCACATCTGAACAATCTGAGAAAACACATCTGGATGGAGAGACCACTCCCCTGGATGTAAAGTCTGGTGGCTGAGATAATCCGCCTCCCAATTGTCTACAACTGAGATATGCACCACAGAGATTAGACAGGAGCTGGATTCCGCCCAAACAAGTATCCAAGATACTTCTTTCATAGCTTGGGGACTGTGAGTCCCACCCTGATGATTGACATATGCCACTGTTGTGATATTGTCTGTCTGAAAATAAATGAACGGTTCTCTCTTTAACAGAGGCCAAAACTGAAGAGCTCTGAGAATTGCACGGAGTTCTAAACTATTGATTGGTAATCTCGCCTCTTGAGATTTCCAAACCCCTTGTGCCGTCAGAGATCCCCAAACAGCTCCCCAACCTGAAAGACTTGCATCTGTTGTGATCACAGTCCAGGTTGGCCGAACAAAAGAAGCCCCTTGAACTAAACGATGGTGATCTATCCACCATGTCAGAGAGTGTCGTACATTGGGATTTAAGGATATTAATTGTGATATCTTTGTATAATTCCTGCACCATAGATTCAGCATACAAAGCTGAAGAGGTCTCATGTGAAAACGAGCAAAGGGGATCGCGTCCGATGCTGCAGTCATAGATCTAAAACTTCCATGCACATAGCCACTGAAGGAAATGACTGAGACTGAAGGTGCCGGCAGGCTGCAACCAATTTTAAATGTCTCTTGTCTTTTAGAGACAGAGTCATGGACACTGAATCTATCTGGAAGCCTAAAAAGGTGACCCTTGTCTGAGGAATCAAGAAACTTTTTGGTAAATTGATCCTCCAACCATGTTTCCGAAGAAACAACACTAGTTTATTTGTGTGAGATTCTGCAGTACGTAAAGACTGAGCTAGTACCAAGATATCGTCCAAATAAGGAAACACCACAATACCCTGTTCTCTGATTACAGAGAGTAGGGCACCCAGAACCTTTGAAAAGATTCTTGGAGCTGTTGCTAGGCCAAATGGAAGAGCAACAAATTGGTAATGCTTGTTTAGAAAAGAGAATCTCAGAAACTGATAATGTTCTGGATGAATCGGAATATAAAGGTATGCATCCTGCAAGTCTATTGTGGACATATAATGTCCTTGCTGAACAAAAGGCAGAATAGTCCTTATAGTCACCATCTTGAAAGTTGGTACTCTTACATAATGATACAAAATTTTCAGATCCAGAACTGGTCTGAATAAATTTTCCTTCTTTGGAACAATGAATAGATTTGAATAAAACCCCAAACCTTGTTCCTGAAGAGGAACTGGCATGATTACCCCTGAAGACTCCAGGTCTGAAACACACTTCAGGAAAGCCTGAGTTTTTACTGGATTTGCTGGGATACGTGAGAGAAAAAATCTTCTCACAGGAGGTCTTACTCTGAATCCTATTCGATTTTGGACAGATTTTATCCAAATATCCTTGAAAAACCTTAATCTGCCCCTACCAGCTGAGCTGGAATGAGGGCCGCACCTTCATGCGGACCTAGGGGCCGACTTTGGTTTCCTAAATGGCTTGGATTTATTCCAATTTGAGGAAGGCTTCCAATTGGAAGCAGATTCCTTGGGGGGAGGATTGAATTTTTGTTCCTTATTCTGATGAAAGGAATGAAAACGGTTAGAAGCCTTAGATTTACCCTTAGGTTTTTTATCCTGAGGCAGAAAAACTCCCTTTCCCCCAGTGACAGTTGAAATAATAGAATCCAACTGAGAACCAAATAAATTATTACCTTGGAAAGAAAGAGATAGTAATCTAGATTTAGAAGTCATATCAGCATTCCAAGATTTAAGCCACTAAGCTCTTCTAGCTAATATAGCTAAAGACATGGATCTAACATCAATTTTGATAATATCAAAAATGGCATCACAAATAAAATAATTAGCATATTGCAGTAAGCGAATAATGCTAGATAAGTCAGAATCCAATTTCTGTTGCACTAAATTCTCCAACCAGAAAGTTGATGCAGCCGCAACATCAGCCAAAGAAATTGCAGGTCTGAGAAGATGACCTGAATATAAATAGGCCTTCCTTAGATAAGATTCAAGCTTCCTATCTAAAGGATCCTTAAAGGAAGTACTATCTTCCATATGAATAGTGGTACGTTTAGCAAGAGTAGAAATAGCCCCATCAACTTTGGGGATTTTTTCCCAAAACTCTATAGATTTTGCTGGTAAAGGATACAATTTTTTAAACCTTGAAGAAGGAATAAAAGAAGTACCTGGCTTATTCCATTCCTTAGAAATCATATCAGAAATAGCCTCAGGAATAGGAAAAACCCCTGGAGAAACCACAGGAGGTTTAAAAAAAGCATTTAAACATTTATTAGACTTATTGTCAATAGGACTGGTTACCTCAATATCCAAAGTAATTAACACTTCTTTTAATAAAGAACGCATATACTCTATTTTAAATAAATAAGTAGATTTGTCAGTGTCAATGTCTGAGGAAGGATCTTCTGTGTCAGATAGATCCTCATCAGAAGAGGATAAATTATTATATTGTTGGTCATTTGAAATTTCATCAACTAAATGAGAAGTTTTAAAAGACCTTTTATGTTTATTAGAAGGTGGAAATGCAGACAAAGCCTTCAGGATAGAATCAGAAACAAATTCTTTAAAATTTACAGGTATATCATGCACATTAGAAGTTGAAGGAACTGCAACTGGCAATGTACTATTACTGATGGATACACTATCTGCATGTAAAAGTTTATCATGACAACTTTTACAAATGACATTCGGCGAAATAATTTCTACAATTTTACAACAAATGCACTTAGCTTTGGTAGAACTGATGTCAGGCAGCAATGTTCCAGCAGAAACTTCTGAGGCAGGATCAGATTGAGACATCTTGCAAAATGTAAGAGAAAAAATAACATAAGCAAAATTATCTATTTCCTTATATGACAGTTTCAGGAATGGGAAAAAAATGAAAATAGCATAGCCCTCTGATAGAGAAAAAGGCAAGAAGCAAACCTCAATGGGGTATTGAAATAATGAAAAAGTTTGGCGGCAAGTATGACACACAACGTAACTGAAACTTTTTTGGCGCCAAAAATAACCGGAAATGACACACTCGTGTCACTAATGATGCAACCGTGTGAAAGGTCTCAGAGTCAAGTATGACGCCGGAAATGACGAAGTTGCGTCATAGACGTATTTTTCCACACCAAAAACATGACGCAATAAAGTCTAGCATTTGACGCACCCGCGGGCCTAATACCGCCCGCAATTTGCAAGAAGTAGTCAATTGAAAAAAGACTAAACCCCAGGTAAGAAATAAATTTCTTTTAAAAAAATGTTTATTTTCCCGAAATATGAAACTGACAGTCTGCAGAAAGAAATTCATGAACCTGACTCATAGCAAATATAAGTACAATACATATATTTAGAACTTTATATAAATGCATAAAGTGCCAAACCATAGCTGAAGTGTCTTAAGTAATAAAAAACATACTTACCAAAAGACACCCATCCACATATAGCAGATAGCCAAACCAGTACTGAAACAGTTATCAGTAGAGGTAATGGTAAATTGAGAGTATATCGTCGATCTGAAAAGGGAGGTAGGAGATGAATCTCTATGACAGATAACAGAGAACCTATGAAATAGACCCCTGTTAGGGAAATCATTGTATTGATGTATTCAATAAGTGATACTCCCTTCACGTCTCTCTGACATTCGCTGTACTCTGAGAGGAATCAGGCTTCAACAATGCTGAGAAGTGCATATCAACGTAGAAATCTTAGCACAAACTTACTTCACCACCTCCATAGGAGGCAAAGTTTGTAAAACTGAATTGTGGGTGTGGTGAGGGATGTATTTATAGGCATTTTGAGGTTTGGGAAACTTTGCCCCTCCTGGTAGGAATGTATATCCCATATGTCACTAGCTCATGGACTCTTGCCAATTACATGAAAGAAACCAAGACTATCAATGTTCAGTAATAAAAAGAATAAGTATTCATAATAAGTCATACACGTACATACAACCTCTAGTACAAAATAATTAATTTCAGACCTTATATTTCAAATGTTCTGCTCTGAAAGTAAGTTATTAGAAAAATAGAAATAATTTGCCTTTAATAAACATTATTCATTCCCTGCTCATTTTTATATTTCTATTGTACAAACTTTGCAAATATTTGAGATGAAAACTGTGAAAATGATCTTTATTACAAGCTTTATTTTTAGAGGCACCAAAAGATTTAAGATGTGAGTTTTAAGATGTTCCCTTTTTTGTTGTTTTTCTATACAACAAATTGGGAATAGCTATATAGAAGTAATAAAATATCTAATATACTTTTGAGGGCTGAGATCATTTTTGAGATTACCCCAAATGTGTTTGAGGGACTATAAAATATTATTTATAGCTGTTAAATTATTACCATCTACAGAGAGATTGTAAGGCTATTATTAACTATTGTTTCAGCTGTACTGTCTGTGGTATAGATTCCTTCCTTTTAGGATTTGCGTATAAAATAACATATACTGATGTCAGTTTTCAACTATTAAGGCATGTTTCATAGTTAAGAAAGCATGTTTCATAGTTCGATAATGTGACCAGCACACTATTATATATGTGTGTGTGTGATATATATATATATATATATATATATATATATATATATATATATATATGTATATATGTATATATATATATATATATATATATATATATATATATATATATATCAAGAAAGAAAGAACTGCAGCCCACAAGGACAATGCTTTAAATCAGGTAGGGTTTATTCATCCTCAATTATATATATAATTTTTATTTTTATTTTTCATCACGGCTGCAGAGAAGTCACTGGACAGGAGGTTAAACATAAATAAAGTAGCAGTGAGTGCTACTGGTACAAACAAGCAGCAGCACAACTAATATGTATGCGAAGCTTACATACTTATTGCCAGACATGGTTATAAATCACCTGATAAAGACACTGCTATATCCTTATTGTATAGTATATATTTTAACTTTGAAGCTTTTCCTGTCTAAATTGTCTAAAACGCTAAAAAAAATATACTTTTCCTATCTGCCAAAAGACTTTCCAGCCTGCAGAAACCCAAAATGATTTTTCTGTGATTCAGAAATAGCATATGATTTTAAACAACTTTTCAATGTACTTCAATTATCATATTTGTTTCATTTAATCTTGTGAACTAGCTGATCACATTTGATGGCACATTTGATGAGCCAATAAAACGAGGCATATATGTGCAGCCACCAATTAGCAGCTAGCTTCTTGTAGTGCTTTACTGTACCTGAGCTTACCTAGCTATGTTGTTCAACAAAAGATACATAGAGAACAAAGCAACATAAATAAGAGAAGTAAAGTAGAAAGTTGTTTAAAATTTCCAGATGAATGCAATGAATATTTATTTTTACATGCATTAAAAGTAATGCACACCTCTACTAGTAACTGACCTGGTGTTTCAAAATATGAACTTGAGATAGCTCAAAAAACAAATTCAAATGGCTAAGGAATGCCAAGCAAAACATGGTCAGTGGTCCTAATACAAAGTATCTGAATTGTTATTAAGGTTAAAAATAAATTTAAATTAAAACCAAAATAAAAAAAAGTATTTTTGGTATAGAAAATGACTTATTGCCTGTGCCAATCCAGACATAAAACTGTTCTGACAGATTGGAATCTACTCTAAGGTTTGTTCTTTTTTTTTTTTTTTCAAACAAGCTTTATTGATTCAAGAAAAAAAGAAAATGTCAATTGTACAATACAATACAAAATGATAAAGAACCATAGAAAGCCACTATCCATGCGGCAATGTTATTATGTACAATGTTAGAAAGAGAAAAATCTCTCAAATAGTAGGTGATTACATTCAGTGAGACATTCAATATCAAGTTCAAGGTTTGATCAAAGCTTGTTTTTTTTTTTTTTTCTTTTAGACATTTACTGTGAGCAAATATATTTCAATGTACAAATATCTTAACAATTCCTAAATTATAAGTCAATTCAAGAAGAGTAAATAGAACGAACCATAGAGAGGGGGGGGAAACACACACTCCACCAGCCTACAAAGGGAGTATTCAATGAGAAAGCAATGGATAAATATTTTGATTGGTGTTTATAACATTTTAAAGGGCGGCATCCTTCCAGGCTGCCATCATCAGCTCATGTGTGTCAATTTGGTGAATTTGGAATGGTGACCTGCAATTTATTGGACATAAGATCAATCACTTTTGACCAAAATATATTGATTCCTGGGCAAGACCACCAGATATGAAAAAGTGTGCCGTTTACTCCACAGCCCCTCCAGCATAGGGGGCTTGCGGACGGAAAGCATCTATGCAATCTTGTTGGTGTGAGTTACCATCTACAAAGAAATTTTAGTTTAATCTCTTGGACAGAGGAGGATATTGACAAGCATTTTACCAATTTAAAAGACCTATGCCAATTTTCTTGGTCAATGTGGTTATTTAAGTCTCTATTCCAGGTGAAAGTATATGTCGGGAGTTGTGTGTTTGGGAGTAGGAGTATGATTTTATATATTAATGAAATCAGTCGTCTTGTTGGGGTAGTCATTGTGCACAAGTGTTCAAAAGGAGTGAGTTCCCTTGCAAAGTTCTCTTTGTGGCTGTGATGTGATAGGAAATGGGAGAGTTGGTTGTATCTCATCCAGGAAGCGAATATTTCACCATGCTTATCAGTCATATGTTGTTGTGAACTTAGTTTCCCACTATCGATCGCAAAATGCAAAGATCCTGTCCTCAAGCTATACGGTTTACAAATACGTGTTCCTAAATTATGGTATGGCAGCGCTGCGTTTTCAAGTATAGGTAATAATGGAGAGTATTTAGAGGAGAGGTGTGTGCTGGTGGATAGTAATTTGTCCAATTCATGTAGTATTTCAGCGGACATAGAAAATGTGTTTAATATTTTGGGGCGTGATGTGCATGGTATCCAAGTCCCTACGTTGTTGAGTTTAAATACTGTATCTGACCATCTAACCACACCCATACTTTGTTAGAATTGTTATGGGATCATTCTACTAACCGTAGCAGTATTGTACTCCTGTAGACAGATAAGTCAGGAAAGCCCCCCTGTCTCTAGGCAAACTCTGTTTGAACCCACTCACTGGGATGATTTTTTTCTTGTATAAGAAATAAATATGTATTGTGTAATATTGCTTTATGTCATGTATGGTTTAAGAATGCCTTGTAAAATAAAAGGGACCTTGTAAACAAAAAGGGACCTTGTAAAATAAACGGGACCTTGTAAAATAAAAGGGACACTAAAGTCAAAATAAACTTATGTTATTCAGATAGACGATGCAATTAAAAAAAATATCCAATTTATATCCATTTTCAAATTGGTCCCAATTTTTTTTTTATCTTCTGAGGCACATATGAGTCTGTGATTGATTGATGACTGTCACATGATACAGGAATCAGGGATATGAAAGAAAAGTTGAAATTTGTATGAAGAAAATTATATTGTTTATTTGAAATTCATAGTAACTCTTATTACATTGCTTTTTTATTTCACATTTGTTGATTATGTAATTCGACTGTATTTAATGGTCTGCTTGTGAGGATATAATGGTGCTCCTAGGCACAGTCGGCTATAATATTATAATAGTACAGTAAATTATCATGCATGTATACACCATTATACAAATACTTTCAAGAACCTGCAATTCATTGCTGCGAGTTACATTTCATTATAATAAATGGAGCTCTATTTTGTAACCATTCACTTCTCGGCTCATAGAACAAGTTCTACTGTGAAGGACACCAGTATCACTAAAAAAATGCTTCCAGAAACATAAAGAGCAACTAAATTAAAAGAAAAAAAAACATATCCAAAAGAAAACCTCAAAGTAGTTAATGAGAAATAAAATAAAAATAAAAAAGATAACGCTCCATTATGATTACTGAGAAGATGTGAAGGAATAATAAAATAGAGCCTTATGTAATATAAACTGCCTATCAGAGCATACAAACATATTGCTGTGTAATCCGTAGAGATTAGGAGCGTGTTTCACCAAAACCTGACTGCGATGATAAGGGGACAATGTTGTTGGACGTACCATTAATGTCACGTAATGTGAATGCGATCACTGATATGTAAAATATTCAGTCACAATTAGATCGGTTTTAGAAAGCTGTTTCTCTTACTATGAAATATTGTATAATTATGCCAACCAATCAAGAGGCGTGATTCGCTACACTCCCCTAGTGTGACCATTGAGAAGCTAGGATGGGGTAATGGGGGAGGAGCGATGACAATACGCTTCGTGATTAGAGACATACTTCTGAGTAATGTTTAAAAGGACTCTTTTCCCAATACTTCAGCTTGTCAATTTTAAACATTGAGAAAGGCCTGGTTAAAGGCCAAAACCTGTTTCTTTACCTTACCATTGTTTCTACCCCTGGCACCTGAAGCCGACGTATGCAGTTATCGGCTTGAAAAAAGGGTGTGGAACACGGTATTTACTTATGGTAGTGTTGTATGATTATCAGGGTTTCCCTGTTTTATAATTATTTATAATAAAGGTTATGTTTTAGCCTGACTTTCCCTTATTAGAGGAGGAGTGTTGTAAGCCCCCCTTTTCCCTGAGGGTATTAGTGTACTTTGTTGGTAGGGGTAGCATCGGAACAACTTAGGTAAGTCTTTTTTCCTCTTTTTACTGTTCACAGTGCCAGTGCTTTTCCATTTTCTCTGTAAAGATACAACCTCATCAGCTATAAAATAAGAAGACATGACCGTAAGATGAGATACTTCACAAGGGAAATCTTTATGAATTCCGAATGTTGAGCCAAAATGTAGTTGAAAAATTGCACCACACATCTAGCATTCCAACAGAACACCCAGACCTTCAAGACACCTATCCCCCAAGACCATAACTAAACAGACATGGAAATACTTTACAATCACAAACATTTACATAAGCTGTTTTACAAACAAGTTTCCAACATTTCTTGTAGTAATTAGCGTTTTTCTGCATCGCTAGTGATTCCTATTTGATATGTGAAATATAATATATTGGTCACCTCCAGCAGCTCTGTCATTGGCAGGAATACCCACTAATGAAATGCTGGAAAACATATGTGAAGTGATGCTCATTTTATTTCATAGATGATCTTGTCTTTACACTGAGATCTATGCGTCTAGCGTCTATGGATCAAGGCCAACATTTCTTAAAGAACACCCTTTTTTTAATCAAATTAATTTATAATCATTCTGTGTTGCATTATTTAATCTCAATAAACACAAGAATTAAAAATACCATGACTCCTCGTCAGACTTTAAAATATTTTTTTTTATTGTTTCTGATTTCTCTGCAATAGGAAACGTCCCAAACAACTTCTGTCTGTTTGCTATACATTTAGCACACCTACCTATTGTTAGGTGTACAATGGATATTTTAGCATTCTACATGAGAAATGAAGCATAGTTAGTTAATTGCTATGCAGTGCTAATACACTGCTTATAATTCTTGAATCATTTTAGTACACAGTTTGCCAAAGTCGTACTAACATAGGAGCTGTTTCATGTTTTACAGTGAATACACAGACGTTAATGGTTTAGCAAAAATATGACTTGCATTAATGCATAGCTCACCTGTGTCTCACCTGTGCTACATATGGATTTATCTCTGTTTATACTGCTTTTATTACAGTCCCCTCCTTTGCATCTCAGTCTGAATAATGAAGCCTCATTTAATCTCATTTTTCACCGCCTAAAATTGCACAACCCACCTTGTTATTTAGCTCTGTGTGGATGCACAAAAGCCTGATGAGTTTGCAGCTTGTAGTCTTGTACACAACGATCTTCACATAACGCCTTAAATTGACACTACTCAAAATTAAACTTTCATGATTCAGATACAGCAGGCATTAAAAAAAAATATAAAAATCCAATTTACTATCATTGATCACACATTTTGTAGCACCAGCTTCTACTAAGTTTACAGCATTTTTGTATATATGAGGTGATGGCTTTCACATGATACAAGAGGGGCTGGCAAATGGAAGTTGTTGTTTTTTTAATTTGTCAGAAAAAAACTATTTTGCTTTAAAATTCAGAATAAGCCTTTTTGCAGTGTCTTTTTTTAAGTTTTATTATGCATATGTTGCAAAAAAAATCATGATTCAGATAGATCATACAATTTTAAACAACTTTCTAATTTACGTCTATTATCAAATTTTCTTCATTTCTTGCTATCCTTTGTTGAAAAGCAGGGAGGCAAGTTCAGGAGTGTCTATGTATCTGAAGCGCTATAGGGCAGTCATTTTGCAACAATGTTATACATTAGCAAGAGCACTAGATAGCAGCAATATTTACTTTCATGTAGTGCTCCAGATGTGAACGCTACCTACCTAGATATCTCTTCAGCAAAGAATAACATGAGAACGAAGAAAATTTGATAATAGAAGTAAATTGGAAACTTAATTATTAATTACATTGTAGCTATCTTAGGCCTAGATTTGGAGTTTGGCGGTAGCTGTGAAAACCAGCGTTAGAGGCTCCTAACGCTGGTTTTAGGCTACCGCCGGTATTTGGAGTCATTCAAAAAAGGGTCTAACGCTCACTTTTCAGCCGCGACTTTTCCATACCGCAGATCCCCTTACGTAAATTGCGTATCCTATCTTTTCAATGGGATTTTTCTAACTCCGGTATTTAGAGTCGTGTCTGAAGTGAGCGTTAGAAATCTAACGACAAAACTCCAGCCGCAGAAAAAAGTCAGTAGTTAAGAGCTTTCTGGGCTAACGCCGGTTTATAAAGCTCTTAACTACTGTGCCCTAAAGTACACTAACACCCATAAACTACCTATGTACCCCTAAACCGAGGCCCCCCCACATCGCCGACACTCGAATACATTTTTTTAACCCCTAATCTGCCGACCGCCACCTACGTTATACTTATGTACCCCTAATCTGCTGCCCCTAACACCGCCGACCCCTATATTATATTTATTAACCCCTAACCTGCCCCCCACAACGTCGCAGCCAGCTACCTACAATAATTAACCCCTAATCTGCCGACCGCAAAGAGCCGCCACCTACATTATAGCTATGTACCCCTAATCTGCTGCCCCTAACACCGCCGACCCCTATATTATATTTATTAACCCCTAATCTGCCCCCCTCAACGTCGCCTCTACCTGCCTACACTTATTAACCCCTAATCTGCCGAGCGGACCGCACCGCTACTATAATAAAGTTATTAACCCCTAATCCGCCTGTTCCGATCAGCCAATAGAATGCGAGCTCAATCTGATTGGCTGATTGGATCAGCCAATCGGATTGAACTTGATTCTGATTGGCTAACTCCATCAGCCAATCAGAATATTCCTACCTTAATTCCGATTGGCTGATAGAATCCTATCAGCCAATCGGAATTCGAGGGACGCCATCTTGGATGACGTCATTTAAAGGAACCGTCATTCGTCATTCAGTCTTCGGCCAGGATGGATGTTCCGCGTCGGTGGTCTTCAGGATGCTGCCGCTCCGCTCCGGATAGATGACGATAGAAGATTCTGCTTGGATGAAGACTTCAATCAGATGGAAGACCTCTTCTGCCCCGCTTGGATGAAGACTTCTACTGGATGGAGGACCTCTTCTTGCTCCGCTTGGATGAAGAATTTGGCTCGGCTGGGTGAAGATGACTCAAGGTAGGGAGATCTTCAGGGGCTTAGTAGTAGGTTTATTTAAGGGGGGTTTGGGTTAGATTAGGGGTATGTGGGTGGTGGGTTGTAATGTTGGGGGGGTATTGTATGTTTTTTTTTTTTTTTTTTTTTTTTTAATAAGTAAGTTTTTATTGGTGAAAAAAATACAAAACCACATAACAAAACAATTATGCTCGGTAAAATAGATAACAGATTACACTTTAACAGTCAAGGGTTCATTAGCATACAAAGAGAATCATGTTACCTAACTCAGTGGAGAGGTCTATAGTGAAATCATTCATGAGCTGTGTATTCGTACGTTTCAGGAGTTATGTATTGGTTTGTCATAGAGAGAATTTCGCCTGTTTTTCTTGGGAATTTTAGGTATAGTATGGCCATTTATGCCATACACATTGAGCCTGACAGTGAAGGGAGATAAGGTATAGAACATATATAATATGTATACTTGAAAGTAATACTGGGAGGGGTAGACACCTACCTCTCTTTACAGGGAGGGGGGGGGGAGGTATTGGGGGGGAGGTAGCGGTATCAGAAAGTGGAAGGGGGGAGGGGGCAGAGCAATGAGGGGCACCCCAAACCCTACATGGTGGGGCGCTTCTTCTAGGGAGGGGTAGTCAAAGTAGTCACAGGGAGGTCGCTAGGTCTGAGGAGACAGAGGACATCATGTATTTGGCTTTAGGTAAGTCTCCCAAGGTTCCCAGATTAGGGGAAAGACATCCGACTGTTTCCTAGTCCGGAAGACATAGTCTTCCATTGATTTAACGTACTGCAGGTAGTCAACAACCGCCTGCCATCTTGGGGGCTGTTGTTTCTTCCAATTCCTGGCGACTAACATCTTGACTGATGTCAGTATGTAGACTAACAGATATCTCTTGTGCCTCGGTAGTTTTTTAACTCCCAAATGTAACAGGGCAAGGCCTGGAGTGTCCGGGGTCGGGAGTTCTAGTGCCTTGCAGACCTCACAGGTTTTCGACCAAAGAGGTCGGAGTTTGCTACATGACCACCACACATGGAGCGGGGTACCCGTCTCTCCGCACCCCCTCCAACATAAGGGTGAATGCTCAGGGTACAGGGCCCGGAGTTTGGTCGGCACTAAGTGCCATCTGGAGATGATCTTGAAATAGAGTTCATACATTGTAGCAGTCCAGTCAAGTGTCGTAAAAGTGAGTCTCAACTCTGCCTCCCAGGAGGCCATATGCCTGGTTTTCACCAGTGTGGGAGGACCCATCAGGGATCGGTAATGGACTGTGAGAGGTTTGCTCAGTTGGAGGTTTGCCCTCCATCTCATCTCCCAGATGGTAGGAGCCCTGAGTTTGTCAACTAGGAAACCCCAGGCTTTCATCAGGGATCTCAGTCTCATAAAGTCGAACTCGAGGGATCTGGGAATAGCGAATTTAGACAGCATGTCTTGCGGCGAGAGAAGTTCCTCATTCAGGTAGAAGTCGCTCAAGGAGGTGACCTCTAGGGCTTTCCAGGGGGCAAGCCGAGTATTTGGTAGCCCCTGAAGAAGCGACATGAGAGGGTGGATGGGCGAAGGGTGTGGGGCTATCAACTGGTGGTGTCTGAGGCGGAACCAAACCGATTGACATTCTTTGATGAGAAGGTTGGAGATCGGTATCTGTGCAGCCAAGTGTGGTGGAACCCACAGGAGATCTGAGAGGTCGACATAGGCAGGGAGTGAAGCCTGCTCCAGCTCCCACCATCTGGTAGGGGGCAGGGCAGGTCCCCACGCTGAGACGTGCGAGATCATCGCCGCATGGTGGTATAGTTGGACGTTGGGTAGTCCCAGCCCACCTCTGTCTATAGGAACCTGAAGTGTGGCCGCGGCCACCCTTGGGCGCTTATTGTTCCAAACATAGGCATTGAATGCAGTCTGGAAGCCACGTAATGTCTTTTCCGGGACCGAGATGGGGATACACCGCATAAGGTAGGTTAATTTAGGGAGGATCATCATCTTCAGAGCAGAAATTCTGCCCATCCAGGAGATTTCCTCATACTTTCTAGATTTCAGTCTCGTCTCAGTCTCCCGTAGAAGAACACTGTAGTTCTCCTGCAATACTGTATTTTTGTCATGTGACAGAAAGACGCCTAAATGTCTGATCCCATTTGTTGACCACCTAAACGAGTAGAGTCGCCTAAGGCGTCTCTGCTCCGATTGCTCGATGTGAATCATGTAGGCCTCTGTTTTAGACACATTGACCTTATAGTTCGAAATGTTACTAAAGGCGTCAATAATCTCAAAGAGATGGGGGATTGACTCTACTGGGTTGGTGAGGAAGAGAGTGAGATCATCGGCAAAGAGTGCCAATTTCTGAAGCGTGTCGTGTATCTGTAGGCCCTGGACCTCAGGACTTTCTCTGATTGCCTCCGCCAGAGGTTCCATCACCAGCGCGAAGAGGAGCGGAGACAGGGGGCACCCCTGTCTGGTTCCGTTCCTGATCGCAATTTTAGGGGAGCAGAAGCCCATTCCCTTAATAACAGCCGTCGGGGAAGCGTAGAGAGCGGCAACAGCTGTGCGAAACGCCGCAGGGATCCCAAAACGTTCTAAAGTGTAAAACATGTAATCCCACCTCACCCTGTCAAACGCTTTTTCTGCGTCCATGGACAGGGTGAGGAGGGGTAGTCCCATATCAGCTGTTTCCACAAATATGTTCAGTAGCCTACGGGTGTTATCCGTGCCTTGCCTTCCTTGTATGAATCCCACCTGGTCCAAATGGATCAAAGAGGGTAAGTGTTTTCCGAGCCTAGTCGCAAGGACCTTGGCATAGATTTTCACATCCACATTAATGAGGGAGATGGGCCGATAGCTCTCGCAGAGCGTTGGGTCCTTCCCCTCCTTGGGTATAGTCAAGATATTAGCTTCCAAGAATTCAGGGAGGAAAGCTCCCTCTTCTCTAACCTCATCGAAAAGATGGAGCAGGATAGGAGACAGCACATGGGTAAGGGAACGATAAAAGAGGCTCGTGAACCCATCCGGACCTGGAGCCTTGTGGGGCTTCAAGGTCAATATGGCTGTTTTGATTTCCTCCAAAGTGAATGGGGCAGTTAGATCCTCGGCTGAGTCTTCTGTTAGGGAGGGAAGGTTCAACTTTGCCAAGAACTGCTGAGCAGCTGTTCTGCAGTCTCTGGTTCCCGAGGAATTGCTATCAAGGTCATATAAGGAAGCATAGTAGTCGGCAAAAGCCTTCCCTATACTTCTAGGTGAGTGGACTACGCCTGTCGCCGAAGAAATCATGGGGATTCTGGCCTGGACCGCACGATCCCTGAGCTTACGGGCCAACAATCTGTCTGCTTTGTTCCCCTTGTAAAAATACACCTGTCTGAGTCGAAGTAAGGTTGCCTGGACTCGTAGTTGCTCTCTCTTGGCAATTTCCTCCCTGATAGCGCCAACTCGGTCGCCCATAGTGGGAGTGGGAGAATACTTGTTAGTCAATTCCGCCTGTCTCAGTTCCGCATAGAGCTTAGCAAGGGAAACCTTGTTTTTAGCTTTTAATAATGCGCTTTTTTTTATAAAATGGCCCCTAAGGTAGGCTTTGAATGCGGCCCACAGGATTCCCTGGGTCGTGTCACCCGTGTTTTGTATGTTTTTTTTAACAGGCAAAAGAGCTGAACGTCTTGGGGCATGCCCCGCAAAGGGCCCTGTTCAGGGCTGGTAAGGTAAAAAGCTTTGAACTTTAGTAACTTAGAATAGGGTAGGGCATTTTTTTTATTTTGGGGGGCTTTGTTATTTAATTAGGGGGCTTAGAGTAGGTGTAATTAGTTTAAAATTGTTGTAATATATTTCTAATGTTTGTAAATATTTTTTTATTTTTTGTAACTTAGTTCTTTTTTATTTTTTGTACTTTAGTTAGTTTATTTCATTGTATTTATTTGTAGGAATTGTATTTAATTTATTTATTGATAGTGTAGTGTTAGGTTTAATTGTAGATAATTGTAGGTATTTTATTTTATTTATTTATTGATAGTGTAGTGTTAGGTTTAATTGTAACTTAGGTTAGGATTTATTTTACAGGTAAATTTGTAATTATTTTAACTATTTTAGCTATTAAATAGTTCTTAACTATTTAATAGCTATTGTACCTGGTTAAAATAAATACAAAGTTACCTGTAAAATAAATATAAATCCTAAAATAGCTATAATATAATTATAATTTATATTGTAGCTATATTAGGGTTTATTTTACAGGTAAGTATTTAGCTTTAAATAGGATTAATTTATTTAATAAGAGTTAATTTATTTCGTTAGATTTAAATTATATTTAAGTTAGGGGGGAGTTAGTGTTAGGGTTAGACTTAGATTTAGGGGTTAATACATTTATTAGAATAGCGGTGAGCTCCAGTCGGCAGATTAGGGGTTAATGTTTGAAGTTAGGTGTCGGCGATGTTAGGGAGGGCAGATTAGGGGTTAATACTATTTATTATAGGGTTAGTGAGGCGGATTAGGGGTTAATAACTTTATTATAATAGCGGTGCGGTCCGGTCGGAAGATTAGGGGTTAATAAGTGTAGGCAGGTGGAGGCGACGTTGTGGGGGGCAGATTAGGGGTTAATAAATATAATATAGGAGTCGGCGGTGTTAGGGGCAGCAGATTAGGGGTACATAGGGATAATGTAAGTAGCGGCGGTTTACGGAGTGGCAGTTTAGGGGTTAAAAATAATATGCAGGGGTCAGTGATAGCGGGGGCAGCAGAATAGGGGTTAATAAGTGTAAGGTTAGGGGTGTTTAGACTCGGGGTACATGTTAGAGTGTTAGGTGCAGACGTAGGAAGTGTTTCCCCATAACAAACAATGGGGCTGTGTTAGGAGCTGAACGCGGCTTTTTTGAAGGTGTTAGGTTTTTTTTCAGCTCAAACTGCCCCATCGTTTCCTATGGGGGAATCGTGCACGAGCACGTTTTTGAGGCTGGCCGCGTCCGTAAGCAACTCTGGTATCGAGAGTTGAAGTTGCGTTAAATATGCTCTACACTCCTAACGCAGCCATTCTGTGGACTCTCAATACCAGAGTTATTTTAAAGGTGCGGCCAGAAAAAAGCCAGCGTTAGATACGCGGGTCTTTACCGACAAAACTCTAAATCTAGCCGTTAGGGTTTATTTTACAGTTAAGTATTTAGTTTTAAATAGGATTAATTTATTTAATGATAGTGTAGTGTTAGGTGTAATTGTAACTTAGGTTAGTTTTTATTTTACAGGTAAATTTCTCATTATTTTAGCTAGGTAGCTATTAAATAGTTATTAACTATTTAATAGCTATTGTACCTAGTTAAAATAAATTGAAAGTTACCTATAAAATAAAAATAAATCCTAAGATAGCTACAATATAATTATTATTTATATTGTAGCTATATTAGGGTTTATTTTAAAGGTAAATATTTAGTTTTAAATAGGATTAATTTATTTAATAATAGAAATATTATTTAGATTTATTTAATTAATATTTAAGTTAGGGGGGTGTTAGGGTTAGTGTTAGACTTAGGTTTAGGGGTTAATAAATTTATTACAGTGGCGGCGGTGTAGTGGGGGGCAGATTAGGGGTTAATAAATTTAATATAGGTTGCGGCGGGGTCCGGGAGCGGCGGTTTAGGGGTTAATCTATTTATTTAGTTGCAGCAAGGTGCGGGATCAGCAGGATAGGGGTTAATAACTTTATTATAGAGGGCGGCGGTATAGGGGGGGCAGGATAGGCGTTACTAGGTATAATGTAGGTTGCGGCGGTGTACGGGAGCGGCGGTTTAGGGGTTAATACATTTATAAGAGTTGCGGCGGGGTCTAGGAGCGGCGGTTTAGGGGTTAATACATTTATAAGAGTTGTGGCGGGGTCTAGGAGCGTCGGTTTAGGGGATAGTAACTTTATTGAGTTGCGGGGGGCTCCGGGGGTGCCGGTATAGGGGGTAGAACAGTGTAGTTTAGTGTGGGTGCTTAGTGACAGGCTAGCAATAAAGCTGTAAAAAAGCCGAAGAGCAGCAAGATCGGATGAGTGATAACTCTCACAGTCCGCTGCTCATCGCCCCGTACTTGGTGCGCGGCTTTTTGACAGATTTATTGATAACTTAGGCAAATTTTTTCAGGTCCACGGCGGCGAAGGTAGGCAAGCTTAGGCGGGCGTATTGAACCAGGGAAGGCAGGAAAGTTGACACGTTGATAACTACCCCCCAGAGCATGCAATTTTAAGCATCTTTCTAATTTACTCCTATTATCAATTTTTCTTTGTTCTCTTGCTATCTTTATTTGAAAAAGAAGGCATTTAAGCTAAGGAGATAGCCAATTTTTGGTTGAGAACCTTGGACAGCACTTGTTTATTGGTGGGTAAATTTATCCACCAATCAGCACGAACAACCCAGGTTGTTCCCCAAAAATGGCAGGCATCTAAACTTACATTCTTGCTTTTCAAAGATACCAAGAGAATGAAGAAAATGCGATAATATGAGTAAATTAGAAAGTTGCTTAAAATTGCATGCTCTATCTGAATCACAAAAGATAAAAACAGAATTTATTCTTACCTGATAAATTTCTTTCTCTTGTGATGTATAGAGTCCACGGATTCATCCATACTTATGGGATATTCTCCTTCCCTACAGGAAGTGGCAGAGAGAGCACCCACATCAGAGCTGTCCATATTGCTCCTCCCTTATCTCCACCCCCAGTCATTTGACCGAAGGCTAGGAAGAAAAAGGAGAAACTATAGGGTGCAGTGGTGACTGAAGTTTTTTAAATAAAAATATACTACCTGTCTTAAAAAGACAGGGCGGGCCGTGGACTTGATACATCACAAGAGAAAGAAATTTATCAGGTAAGCATAAATTCTGTTTTCTCTTGTAAGATGTATCGAGTCCACGGATTCATCCATACTTATGGGATACCAATACCAAAGCTTTAGGACACGGATGAAGGGAGGGACAAGACAGGTACCTTAAACGGAAGGCACCACTGCTTGTAGAACCTTTCTCCCAAAAATAGCCTCCGAAGAAGCAAAAGTATCAAATTTGTAAAATTTGGTAAAAGTATGAAGCGAAGACCAAGTCACCGCCTTACAAATCTGTTCAACAGAAGCCTCATTTTTAAAAGCCCATGTGGAAGCCACTGCTCTAGTAGAATGAGCAGTAATTCTTTCAGGAGGCTGCTGGCCAGCAGTCTCATAAGCCAAACGGATGAAGCTTTTCAGCCAAAAGGAAAGAGAGGTAGCCGTAGCCTTTTGACTTCTCCGTTTACCAGAATAAACAACAAACAATGAAGATGTTTGATGGAAATCTTTAGTTGCTTGTAAGTAGAACTTTAAAGCATGAACCACATCAAGATTGTGCAACAGACGTTCCTTCTTTGATGAAGGATTAGGACACAGAGAAGGAACAACAATCTCCTGATTGATATTCCTATTAGAAACAACCTTAGGAAGAAACCCAGGTTTGGTACGCAAAACCACCTTATCTGCATGGAAAACTAGGTAAGGTGAGTAACACTGTAAAGCAGATAACTCAGAAAATCTTTGAGCCGAAGAGATAGCTACTAAAAACAAAACTTTCCAAGATAGAAGCTTAATATCTATGGAATGCATAGGTTCAAACGGAACCCCTTGAAGAACATTAAGAACCAAATTTAGGCTCCATGGTGGAGCAACAGGTTTAAATGTAGGCTTGATCCTGACCAAGGCCTGACTAAACGCTTGAACGTCTGGGACATCTGCCAGACGTTTGTGTAAAAAAATAGACAAAGCAGATATTTGTCCTTTTAAGGAACTAACTGATAATCCCTTCTTCAATCCTTCTTGGAGAAAGGAGAAAATTCTAGGAATCCTAATCTTACTCCATGAGTAACCCTCGGATTCACACCAACAAAGATATCTGCGCCAAATCTTATGATAGATTTTCCTGGTGACAGGCTTTCTAGCCTGAATCAGGGTATCAATGACCGACTCAGAGAAACCACGCTTTGATAGAATCAGGCGTTCAATCTCCAAGCAGTCAGACGCAGAGAAGTTAGATTTGGATGCTTGAATGGACCTTGGATTAAAAGGTCCTGCCTCATTGGCAGAGTCCACAGTGGAACAGATGACATGTCCACCAGGTCTGCATACCAAGTCCTGCGTGGCCACGCAGGCACTATCAGAATCACCGAAGCTCTCTCCTGCTTGATTCTGGCAACCAGACGTGGGAAGAGAGTAAACATTGGAAATACATAAGCCAGATTGAAGGACCAGGGCACTGCTAGAGCATCTATCAGTACCGCCTGGGGATCCCGGGACCTGGACCCGTAACAAGGAAGTTTGGCGTTCTGTCAGGACGCCATCAAATCCAATTCTGGTGTGCCCCATAGCTGAGTCAGCTGGGCAAATACCTCCAGATGGAGCTCCCACTCCCCCGGATGAAAAGTCTGACGACTTAGGAAATCCGCCTCCCAGTTCTCTACGCCTGGGATATGGATTGCTGAGAGATGGCAAGAGTGAGCCTCCGCCCATTGGATTATTTTGGTTACCTCCATCATCGCTAGAGAACTCCGTGTTCCTCCTTGATGATTGATATAGGCTACAGTCGTGAAGTTGTCTGACTGAAATCTGATGAATTTGGCCGCAGCTAGCTGAGGCCATGCCTGAAGTGCATTGAATATCGCTCTCAGTTCTAGAATGTTTATCGGGAGGAGAGATTCCTCCCGAGACCATAAGCCCTGTGCTTTCAGGGATTTCCAGACTGCACCCCAGCCTAGCAGGCTGGCATCTGTCGTTACTATGAACCACTCTGGCCTGTGGAAACACATTCCCTGAGACAGGTGGTCCTGAGACAACCACCAGAGAAGAGAATCTCTGGCTCTTGGTCCAGATGCAGTTGAGGAGATAAATCTGCATAATCTCCATTCCACTGTTTGAGCATGCATAGTTGCAGTGGTCTGAGGTGTAGGCGAGCTTAAGGAACTATGTCCATTGCCGCTACCATGAGTCCGATTACCTCCATACACTGAGCCACTGATGGCCGAGGAATGGAATGAAGAGCTCGGCAAGTGATTAAAAGTTTTGATTTTCTGACCTCCTTCAGAAATATTTTCATTTCTACCGAGTCTATCAGAGTCCCTAGGAAGGAAACTCTTGTGAGAGGGACGAGAGAACTCTTTTTTATGTTCACCTTCCATCCGTGAGATCTCAGAAAAGCCAACACGATGTCCGTGTGAGACTTGGCTAGCTGAAAAGTCAACGCCTGAATTAAGATGTCGTCTAGATAAGGCGCCACTGCTATACCCCGCGGTCTTAGAACCGCCAAAAGGGACCCTAGCACCTTTGTGAAAATTCTGGGAGCCATGGCCAACCCGAAAGGAAGGGCCACAAACTGGTAATGCCTGTCCAGAAAGGCGAATCTGATGATCTCTGTGAATAGGGATGTGTAGATACGCATCCTTTAAATCCACGGTAGTCATATATTGACCCTCCTGGATCAGAGGAATAATAGTCCGAATAGTCTCCATCTTCAAAGATGGTACTCTGAGGAATTTGTTTAGAATTTTGAGATCCAAAATCAGTCTGAAAGTTCCCTCTTTTTTGGGAACCACAAACAGGTTGGAGTAAAAACCTAGCCCTTATTCCGCTCTTGGAACTGGGAGGATCACTCCCATGGTATGTAGGTCTTGTACACAGCGTAAGAGTGCCTCTCTCTTTGTCTGGTTTGCAGACAATTGAGAAATGTGAAATCTCCCCCTTGGGGGGGAGTCTTTGAAGTCCAGAAGATATCCTTGGGACACAATTTCTAAAGCCCAGGAATTGTGAACATCTCTTGCTCAAGCCTGAGTGAAGAGAGAGAGTCTGCCCCTACTAGATCCGGTCCCGGATCGGGGGCTACCCCTTCATGCTGTCTTAAAGGCAGCAGCAGGCTTCTTGGCCTGTTTACCTTTGTTCCAAGCCTGGTTAGGTCTCCAGACTGACTTGGATTGGACAGAATTCCCCTCTTGCTTTGCTGCAGGGGACGCTGAAGCGGGACCTTTGAAGTTCCAAAAGGAACGAAAATTATTTTGTTTGGTCCTTATCTTATTTGTTTTATCCTGAGGGAGGGCATGGACTTTCCCTCCAGTGATGTCTGAAATAATTTCTTTCAGTGTAGGCCGGAATAGGGTCTTTCCTTTGAAAGGGATGTTCAACAACTTAGATTTTGATGACACATCAGCAGACCAGGGGGGGTAGTTATCAAGCCGTCAACCTCAAATACGCTGGAATTCCACAGCGTATTTGTGGCGAGGCTGATTCGCCTTAGTTATCAAAGGCTCAAGACCAGCAAAAGTAGAATTTTGTGACGTAAACTTCGATCCGCCGGACTCAGTCCGACACAGATCGATGCTTACGTCACTCCAGATGTTCCGCACACAAGTGCGGCACAATCTCACTACTTTTGCTAGTTATCAAATGACTAGCAGGTACGCTCGGCACTTTTACGGCCCAGCGTACCTGGTTTTCAAACCGCCACCCCTGGAGGCGGGGGATCCCATAGGAATCAATGGGAGTCTGACCATAGCGAAGTACAAGTTCGCTGCTGACAGACATCCCATTGATTTCTATGGGAGCTGTCTGCACCTACCACCCTAACATGTACCCCGAGTCTAAACACCACTAATCTGTCCCCCCTACACCGCCGCAACTAAATAAAGTTATTACCCCCTAAACCGCCGCTCCCGAAGCCCACCGCAAGCTACTCTATACATATGAACCCCTAAACCGCCGCTCCCGGAGCCCACCGCAACTATAATAAATGTTTTAACCCCTAAACCGCCGCTCCCTGAACCCGCCGCAACCTATATTAAATGTATTAACCCCTATCCTGCCCCCCCTACACTGTCGCCACCTATAATAAATTTATTAACCCCTAATCTGCCCCCCTACACTGTCGCCACCTATAATAAATTTATTAACCCCTAATCTGCCCCCCCTACACCGTCGCCACCTATAATAAATTTATTAACCCCTATCCTGCCCCCCACTACACCGCCGCCACTGTAATAAAATTATTAACCCCTAAACCTAAGTCTAACACTAACCCTAACGCCCCCCTAACTTAAAGATTAATTAAATAAATCTAAATAATATTTTTATTATTAACTAAATTAATCCTATTTAAAACTAAATACTTACCTTTAAAATAAACCCTAATATAGCTACAATATAAATAATAATTATATTCTAGCTATCTTAGGATTTATTTTTATTTTACAGGCAACTTTCAATTTATTTTAACTAGGTACAATAGCTATTAAATAGTTATTAACTATTTAATAGCTACCTAGCTAAAATAAACTGAAATTTACCTGTAAAATAAATCCTGACCTAAGTTACAATTACACCTAACACTACACTATACTTTAATAAATTATTCCTATTTAAAACTAAATACTTACCTGTAAAATAAACCCTAATATAGCTACAATATAAATAATAATTATATTGTAGCTATCTTAGGATTTATATTTATTTTACAGGTAACTTTGTATTTATTTTAGCTAGGTAGAATAGTTATTAAATAGTTATTAACTATTTAATAACTATCTAGCTAAAAGAAATACAAAATTACCTGTAAAATAAATCCTAACCTAAGTTACAATTAAACCTAATACTACACTATCATTAAATTAATTAAATAAACTACCTACAAATAACTACAATTAAATACAATTACATAAACTAACTAAAGTACAAAAAATAAAAAAAAGCTAAGTTACAAAAAATAAAAAAATAAGTTACAAACATTTTAAAAATATTACAACAATTTTAAGCTACTTACACCTAATCTAAGCCCCCTAATAAAATAACAAACCCCCCCAAAATAAAAAAATGCCCTACCCTATTCTAAATTAAATAAAGTTCAAAGCTCTTTTACCTTACCAGCCCTTAAAAGGGCCATTTGTGGGGGCATGCCCCAAAAAGTTGAGCTCCTTTGCCTGTAAAAGAAAAATACAACCCCCCCCCAACATTAAAACCCACCACCCACATACCCCTAATCTAACCCAAACCCCCCTTACAAAAACCTAACACTAATCCCCTGAAGATCATCCTACCTTGAGTCGTCTTCACTCAGCCGAGCAGCGATGGAACCGAAGTGGACATCCGGAGCGGAAGAAGTTAATCCTCCAAGCGGCGCTGAAGAAATCTTCCATCCGATGAAGTCATCATCCAGGCGGCGCTGAAGAAGTCTTCGATCCGGGCGATGTCATCTTCCAAGAGGCGCTGAAGAGGTCTTCTATCCGGGCGATGTCATCTTCCAAGCCGGGTCTTGAATCTTCCTCCCGCCGACGTGGAACCTCCTTCTTCACCGACGGACTACGACGAATGAAGGCTCCTTTAAGGGACGTCATCCAAGATGGCGTCCCCTCAATTCCGATTGGCTGATAGGATTCTATCAGCCAATCGGAATTAAGGTAGGCAAAATCTGATTGGCTGATGGAATCAGCCAATCAGATTGAGCTCGCATTCTATTGGCTTTTAAAAAAATTTACACTAATGTTACACCAGATAAGAGTGGTGGCACTGAGGATGGAAGTAGGCACAGTATATGCTGGGAGCCTGACACACAGGCTGGCACTAGTGGCAGGCTGGCCTGGCAACTAAACTTAAATAACACTAGCAGACTGATGTAAAAACATTTTTTAAAAAATTTACACTAATGTTACAACAGATAGGAGTGGTGGCACTGAGGATGGAAGTAGGCACAGTATATGCTGGGAGCCTGACACACAGGCTGGCACTAGTGGCAGGCTGGCCTGGCAAATAAAATTAAATAACACTAGCAGACTGATGTAAAAGTTTTTTTTAAAAAAAGTTACACTAATGTTAAAACAGATATGAGTGGTGGCACTGAGGATGGAAGTAGGCACAGTATATGCTGGGAGCCTGACACGCAGGCTGGCACTAGTGGCAGGCTGGCCTGGCAACTAAAATTAAATAACACTAGCAGACTGATGTAATATTTTTTTTTTAAGATTTACACTAATGTTACACCAGATATGAGTGGTGGCACTGAGGCTGGCAGTGGCAGGCTGGCCTGGCAACTGAAATTAGATTACACTAGCAGACTGTAAAAGACTAGCAAATGTAAAAGTTTTTTTTTAAAAATGTACACTAATGTTACACCAGATATGAGTGGTGGAAAACAGAGCAATTAGGCACAGTATATGCTGTGGGCCTGACACACAGGCCTGATGGAAAATGAAATTAGATTACACTAGCAAACTGATGTAAAAGTTTTTTTTTTTTTTTTAAATTTACACTAATGTTACACCAGATATGAGTGGTGGCACAGAGCAATTAATCACAGTATATGCTGTTGGCCTGACACACAGGCCTGATGGAAAATGAAATTAGATTACACTAGCAAACTGATTTAAAGGTTGTTTTTTTTTAAAATTTACACTAATATTACACCAGATATATATGATATATATGATATGGTGTGGTGGCAGTGAGCAAGTAGGCACAGTATATGCTGTGAGCCTCACACACAGGCTGACAGGCAGGCAAATGCAATTAGATTACAAAAAAACAAAAAAAGGGCTTTTTGGGCTGAAGTTCTAGCCCTAAAAAGGGCTTTTTGGGGTGCTGTCCTTACAGCAGAGATCAGATGAGTCCTTCAGGACTGTAGTGGACACTGAATACACTAGCCTAGCTATCAATTTCCCTATAAAATAACCAGCAGCAGCACTATCACTCCTCTCACTAAGAATGCAGGATCATAATGAATCTAAAATGGCTGCTGCCCAGGAGCTGGGAGGGTCTGGAAGGGAGTGCCTGCTGCTGATTGGCTGAAATGTGTCTGCAGACTGTGAGATACAGGGTCAAAGTTTACTCAATGATGATGAATAGGGGGCGGATCGAATATTGCATATGTTCGCCTTCCGCTGCGAACGCGAACAAGCTAAGATCGCCAGGAACTGTTCTCCGGCGAACTGTTCGCGACATCACTACTTAGGAACAGTCTGCCACGAGTCCTGTATGGTGTCAGATATGGGAAACATTTTCTTAAAAACAGGAGGGGGAGCGAACGGAATACCTGGTCTATCCCACTCCTTAGTAACAATAGTCACAATCCTCTTAGGGACTGGAAAAACATCAGTGTAAACAGGAACCTCTAAGTATCTGTCCATTTTACACAATTTCTCTGGGACCACTATAGGGTCACAATCGTCTAGAGTAGCTAATACCTCCTTGAGCAATAAGCGGAGGTGTTCAAGCTTAAATTTAAAGGCCGTCATATCAGAATCTGTCTGAGGGAGCGTCTTTCCTGAATCAGAAATCTCTCCCTCAGATAACAAATTCCTTACCCCTACTTCAGAACATTGTGAGGGTATATCGGATATGGCTACTAAAGCGTCAGACGGCTCAGCATTTGTTCTTAACCCAGAGCTGTCACATTTTCCTTGTAAACCAGGCAGTTTAGAGAAATCCTCTGTGAGGGTTTTATTCATAACTATGGCCATGTCTTGTAAAGTAAATGAATTCGACGCATTAGAGGTACTTGGCGTCACTTGCACGGGCGTTACTGGTTGTGACACTTGGGGAGAGCTTTATGCTAAACGCTTATTTCCTTCTAACTGAGAATCATCTATTGCAATATTTTTAAGTGCCAAAATATGCTCTTTATAATTTATAGACATATCAGTTCAATTGGGACACATTCTAAGAGGGGGTTCCACAATGGCTTATAAACACATAGAACAAGGATTTTCCTTGGTGTCAAACATGTTAAACAGGCTAGTAATGAAACAAACAAGCTTGGAAAACACTTTAATCAAAGAAAATAACACTTTAAACAAAAACAGTACTGTGCCTTTAAGAGAAAAAAAGCTGCACAAACTCTGCAAAACAGTGTAAAAAAGCAGTAAACAAAACGAAATTTTTACAGTAGTATCATAAAGCCTTAGTAACTTTGCACCACTATGCAAATAAACAATTAACCCCTTAATGTAAAAACCGGATTGAAAAAACTTCAAAACCGGTAAAATAACGTTCAGCACCTTGCCACAGCTCTGCTGTGGCGCCTACCTGCCCTTTAGGAACGATTTGTGGGGAAAAAAACCTCTTTACAGCCCTCAAATACAGCAGGAATCTCTGAAGAAGTAGCTGGATGCTTCTGAGGTAAATAAATTGTGCAACTGAAAATAGGCCCCTCCCACCTCACTCGATGTTATGGGGCCTAAAAGAAACACCACAGAGTGTTTCTTAAACTAGCCATGTGAGTTAATAACCCTTAAACAAGCCACAAAGACCCATTAAAGTCCCTCAAAAAATGTTTTATTTGTAATTAAACCAAAACGTTTTTCCTATTAGTGTCACCAGTAACTATGAGCCCTTTATTAAAGCTTGGATTCCTCTTTTACTGAATACAGCTTACCTTTCCCTCATGGAGATATTGCCAGCCTTTTCCAGAAATAACACAGTCTGTCTAGAAAAAAAATAGACTGAACATACCTTAATGCAGTTTAGCCTGCAAACTATTCCCCCAACTGAACTGAAGTTTTCCTGTACTCTTCAGCCCTTGTGAGAACAGCAGTGGATCTTAGTTACAAAATGCTAAGATCATCATCCTCCTTGCAGAAATCTTCATCCCTTTTCTGCCAGAGAGTAAATAGTACACTCCGGTACCATTTAAAATAACAAACTTTTGCTTGAGAAAATAAAAACTAACATTTTTGTCACCACACTCCCTTTGCCCTTCCTAGCAGTTAAGCAGGCAGAGAGAATGACTGGGGGGTGGAGCTAAGAGAGGAGCTATATGGACAGCTCTGCTGTTGGTGCTCTCTCTGCCACTTCCTGTAGGGAAGGAGAATATCCTATAAGTATGGATGAATCCGTGGACTCGATACATCTTACAAGAGAAATTGGGTTCAGTGTCCCTTTAAGACTGCTGCTTCATAACTGCTGTTTAAGGCGAGGGGCATCAGGGCCATTCGGCCCTTGATAAATCGGCCCCAATATGTTATACAGCACAAAGAACACATGATAGAGTGAATGTCACACATGGAGAGCACTCAGTACTTCTTTGGGAAATATGAGCAGTTTTCATTTGCTTGGATTCCCCTATAATTCCTCTCTTTTTTTGCATGTTGCCACTTTGCTCAAATTAGTAAACAGAATTAGGTACAACAAACTGACATTGAGGCCCATTTATCAATCTCCGTATGGAGCTTGTGGGCCGTGTTTCTGGCGAGTCTTCAGACTCACCAGAAACAGCAGTTATGAAGCAGCTGTCTAAAGACCGCTGCTCCATAACCCTCTCCGCCTACTCTGAGCAGACAGGCAAGCAGGAATCGCCACAATTCAACCCGATAGAGTACTCACAAGAGCTGCTGGTGCAATGCTAAATACGGAGAGCGTATTGCTCTCCGCATTCAGTGATGTCTGTCGGACCTGATCCGCACTGTCGAATCAGGTCCGACAGGCATTTGATAAATAGGCCTCATTGGCTAAATTACATCCACTGCATTTTTATTTAACAAAACGTGCAGCTCAATGACCATTTATAATGATGTCAGGCTGCTGGAAAACACATCCTAATACTCAACACTTATGAAAGTGAGTTTGTATGAAATCTCATATTCCACACCATTAGGAATGGATGAATGTGTTTATATTCTAATTCGAATGTTAGAATTAATATTCTTAAAAATTCTATAATTGAATGTTTATAATTAGATTGAATGTCCACATTTGAAATTTTAAATGTAACATTCGAGTTAACAAATACTATTCAGAAGTTCAATAGTTCATGTGGTAGGGAGTTTAGCAAATTAATATATAGTAGATAAAAATATATCAATTTGAATGTTTCTATTTCAAATATTGCATTATTTGAATATTAAATTAAAAGAAAGCATTAGAAATACTATTACAAATATATTAATTCAAATTTTTTGAATTCGAAGATCGCATAATTCGAATATTACATTTAAAGAGAGCATTAGAATTACTATTACAAATATATAAATTCAAATTTTTTGAATTTGTATATTGCATGATTCTAATCAAATTATTAGAAAGTTTGTATATTACATTTAAACAAAGCATTAGAAATACTATTACATTTAGTGATGTCCCGAACTGTTCGCCCGCGAACGGTTCACAGCGAACATAGCTTGTTCGCGTTCACGTTTGTGGGCGAACACATGGCGATGTTCAATCCGCCCCTATGTGTCATCATTGTGGAAACTTTGACCCTTTATGTCACAGCCGCCTGACACATTAGAGCCAATCAACATCAGACACTCCCTCACAGACCCTCCCAGCTACTCGGAATCCGCCATTTTAGACTCATAACGACCTTGCTTTCTTAATGAGAGGACGTGTTGTGTTTTTGCTCCTGACATTAATAGGAAAAACATAGCTAGGCTAGTGTATTTACAGTCCAAAAGGACTCCACTCATCTCTGCTGCAAGCACAGCACCCCAAAAAGCCCTTTTTAGGGCTATATTTCGTGCCGTTTTTTGGTTTTTTTTACGTTTTTTTTTTATTAGCATTTTCCTGGCTTTCAGGCTGTGTGTTTAAGGCTCACAGCATATGCTGTGACTACTGCCACCATTGATATCTCCCTAACAACATTAGTTTAAATTTAACTAACCAAAAAATTTAATTATTTTTCTAGTGTAATTTATTTTCATTTTCTATCAGGCCAGTGTCACACAGCATATACTCTGGTTCATTGCTCTGTGCCAGCCAGCAGCCACCAGGGTTAATATCCGTTTATAACATTATTTTAAATTTAAAAAAAAAATATATATATATATTTTGCTAGTGTAATCTAATTACATTTACTATTAGGCCTGTGTCTGTCAGGCTCACTCAGCATTAATATACCTCATTTTTTTTCCAGTCTTTTGGTTAATTGGTCTGTGCCAGGCAGCCACCCAGCACTCATATCTATTCTTCTTCACCTTAATTTTAATATTAAAAAAAAAAGTTTACATTTGTTTACTAGTGTAATCTAATATAATTTTCTATCCGGCCTGTGTGTTTTGCTGACATACAGAGCCTACTGTGTTTACTTGCTGCCCTCCCTAGTCTATGAGCCACGACTCATATGTATTTAACCTTTTTTAATTCCCCCCCCCCCCAAAAAATAATTTCAATCATTTTTCTAGTGTAATCTAATAGTATTTTCTATCAGGCGTGTGTGTATCCGACTTACAGAGCCTACTGTTTTTAATAGCTGCCCTTCCAAGGCTATCAGCCACGACTCATATGTATGTGCTTAACCTTTATCTTTAAATTTCCAAAAAAAAGTCTTTAAATCATTATGCTAGTGTAATCTAATTGTATTTTCTATCAGGCCTGTGTCTAACTGTCTATATGACTTACACAGCATACTGTTGTTATAATTGCTGCCCTACGTAGCAGCCAGCCAGTGCGACCACTCATAGAGTCATATGTGCATTGCACTTCTTAACATAATTTTAATATTTTGCTAGTGTAATCTAACTTAATTTTCTATCAGGCCTGTGTTTTTGTCACTTACACAGCATACTGTGTTAAATTGCTGCCCTACCTACCATCCACGACTCATATCTGCCAGCCTGTGTGCCAGGCCCAACTAGCCAATTAGTGGCACCAATCACAATTCTTGTAACAATATATAAAAAAATAAAAATCATAATTTTTTGGACTGCAAATATTCAGTCTCCTAGTGCCATTGAATTGCATTTACCTCCTGCCTGCCACTGCCAGCCTTTTGTGCCAGGCCGTCTAGCCAACTATTTACACCAATCATAATTGTTGTCACAGACAGTATAGTTACTAATTAAAATTAAAAAAAATTTGATTGTTGATCTTAATCCTCAGTTTGCTCGTGCCCTAGAATTGCACTTTTCTACTGCCTTCCAAGCCTGTGTGCCAGGCCTACTTGAAAAATATTTACACCAATCATATTTGTTGTGACAGTATTCTTAGTAATTAAAAATTAAAATTTTTGTTAATAGTTGTTGTGAATCCTCAGTTTGCTGGTGCCAGTGAATAGCACTTTCCTCCTGCCTTGCAGCCTGCTGTGTGCCCAGCCCACCTAGCCAATTATTGCCAGCAATCATATTTCTTTTAACAGTATTGCAAAAATTTTCAATCATCACTGTTTTGACTGTCAGTAATCAGTCTCCTAGTGTCCTTGAATTGCATTTACCTCCTGCCTGCCAGCCTTTTGTGCCAGGCCATCTTGCCAACTATTTACACCAATCATAATTGTTGTCACAGTATAGTTACTAATTAAAATTAAAAAATTCTTGATTGTTGATGATCTTAATCCTCAGTTTGCTCGTGCCCTAGAATTGCACTTTTCTACTGCCTTCCAAGCCTGTGTGCCAGGCCTACTTGAAAAATATTTACACCAATCATATTTGTTGTGACAGTATTCTTAATAATTAAAAATTAAATTTTTTGTTAATAGTTGTTGTGAATCCTCAGTTTGCTGGTGCCATTGAATAGCACTTTCTTCCTGCCTTGCAGCCTGCTGTGAGCCAGGCCCACCTAGCCATTTGTTGCCAGCAATCATATTTCTTTTAACAGTATTCCAAAAATTGTCAATCATCACTGTTTTGACTGTCAGTAATCAGTCTCCTAGTGTCCTTGAATTGCATCTACCTCCTGCCTGCCATCCCTTTGTGCCAGGCCGTCTTGCCAACAATTTACACCAATCATAATTTTTTGTCACAGTATAGTTACTAATTAAAATTAAAAAAATCTTGATTGTTGATGATCTTAATCGTCAGTTTGCTCGTGCCCTAGAATTGCACTTTTCTACTGCCTTCCAAGCCTGTGTGCCAGGCCTACTTGAAAAATATTTACACCAATCATATTTGTTGTGACAGTATTCTTAGTAATTAAAAATTAAAATTTTTGTTAATAGTTGTTGTGAATCCTCAGTTTGCTGGTGCCAGTGAATAGCACTTTCTTCCTGCCTTGCAGCCTGCTGTGTGCCCGGCCCACCTAGCCAATTATTGCCAGCAATCATATTTCTTTTAACAGTATTGCAAAAATTGTCAATCATCACTGTTTTGACTGTCAGTAATCAGTCTCCTAGTGTCCTTGAATTGCATTTACCTCCTGCCTGCCAGCCTTTTGTGCCAGGCCGTCTTGCCAACTATTTACACCAATCATAATTGTTGTCACAGTATAGTTACTAATTAAAATTAAAAAAGTCTTGATTGTTGATGATCTTAATCCTCAGTTTGCTCGTGCCCTAGAATTGTACTTTTCTACTGCCTTCCAAGCCTGTGTGCCAGGCCTAATTGAAAAATATTTACACCAATCATATTTGTTGTGACAGTATTCTTAATAATTAAAAATTATTTTTTTTGTTAATAGTTGTTGTAAATCCTCAGTTTGCTGGTGCCATTGAATAGCACTTTCCTCCTGCCTTGCAGCCTGCTGTGAGCCAGGCCCACCTAGCCATTTGTTGCCAGCAATCATATTTCTGTTAACAGTATTGCAAAAATTGTCAATCATCACTGTTTTGACTGTCAATAATCAGTCTCCTAGTGTCCTTGAATTGCATCTACCTCCTGCCTGCCAGCCTTTTGTGCCAGGCCGTCTTGCCAACTATTTACACCAATCATAATTTTTGGTCACAGTATAGTTACTAATTAAAATTAAAAAATTCTTGATTGTTGATGATCTTAATCCTCAGTTTGCTCGTGCCCTAGAATTGCACTTTTCTACAGCCTTCCAAGCCTGTGTGCCAGGCCTACTTGAAAAATATTTACACCAATCATAGTTGTTGTGACAGTATTCTTAATAATTAAAAATTAAAATTGTTGGTAATAGTTGTTGAGAATCCTCAGTTTGTTGGTGCCATTGAATAGCACTATCCTGCTGCCTTACAGCCTGCTGTGAGCCAGGCCCACCTAGCCAATTGTTGCCAGCAATCATATTTCTTTTAACAGTATTGCAAAAATTGTCAATCATCACTGTTTTGACTGTCAGTAATCAGTCTCCTAGTGTCCTTGAATTGCATCTACCTCCTGCCTGCCAACCTTTTGTGCCAGGCCGTCTTGCCAACTATTTACACCAATCATAATTTTTGGTCACAGTATAGTTACTAATTAAAATTTAAAAATTCTTGATTGTTGATGATCTTAATCCTCAGTTTGCTCGTGCCCTAGAATTGCACTTTTCTACAGCCTTCCAAGCCTGTGTGCCAGGCCTACTTGAAAAATATTTACACCAATCATATTTGTTGTGACAGTATTCTTAGTAATTAAAAATTAAAATTTTTGTTAATAGTTGTTGTGAATCCTCAGTTTGCTGGTGCCAGTGAATAGCACTTTCCTCCTGCCTTGCAGCCTGCTGTGTGCCCGGCCCACCTAGCCAATTATTGCCAGCAATCATATTTCTTTTAACAGTATTGCAAAAATTGTCAATCATCACTGTTTTGACTGTCAGTAATCAGTCTCCTAGTGTCCTTGAATTGCATTTACCTCCTGCCTGCCAGCCTTTTGTGCCAGGCCATCTTGCCAACTATTTACACCAATCATAATTGTTGTCTACAGTATAGTTACTAATTAAAATTAAAAAAAAATTTGATTGTTGATCTTAATCCTCAGTTTGCTCGTGCCATTGAATTGCACTTTTCTACTGCCTGCCAGCATGTGTGCCAGGCCCAACTATCCAATTAGTGCCAGCAATCATATTTCTTTTAACAGTATTGAAAAATTTGTCAATCATCACTGTTTTGACTGTCAATCTGCAGTCTACTAGTGCCCTTGAATTGCATTTTCCTCCTGCCTGCCTGCCTGTGTGCCAGTCCCAACTAGCCAATTAGTGCCACCACTCATATTTATTGTAACAGGATTGGAATTTTTGTTAATCATAACTGTTTTGACTGTGATTCTTCAGGCTCCTAGTGCCATTGAATTGCAGTTTCCTTTCTCCCAGCGTGTGTGCCAGACAGGCCCATTTGCCAACTAGTGCCAAACAATCATATTTGTTGCCACAGTACTAATATTTTAAAAAAATAACAATTTGTGATTTTTAAAACATCTGTCTTTTTTGTTGTTGTCAGTCTCACAGTGTATACTGTGCCCACTTTCACAGTGCCACCACTCAATTGGTGTAATAGTATTGTTAGTGTCCATTTAAAAAAAAATGACAGGCAGAGGCAGGCCACCCTGCAGGTTCCATGTTCGTGGTGCTGTGATTCCTTTACACCCTACAAATATGCACATTGTTCAGATGCCGGGTGCCAGGGGGGACGCAAAAACTTCTGAGGAGGACCTAGTTGAATGGCTAACAAAGGACACCCAATCTTCTTCAGCTTCCGCTGCTAGTCCTCCTAACCTTGACGCACCATCTAAGTCCAGCTGTGCTTTGGGCAGGTCTCAAGTGACCAGTGCCACTCCCCCGCCTGTCGCCACCACCAGCACTAGCACCACAGCCGCTTCACTTGATCTGTCACAGGAGTTATTGACACATCATTTTGAAGAAATGAGTGATGCGCAACCATCATTGACAGAGGATGTAGGTAATAGTGATCAGTCTCAGTCAGGCAGCATTACCGACATGGAGGTACGGTGTGATGATGATGATGATGATGATGATGTTGTACGCGCTGCTGCTTCCTTTCTTGATGTTTCAGATACAAGTGAAGCGGTTGATGATGATGTGTCGGTGGATGTCACATGGGTGCCTGCTAGAAGAGAAGAAGAAGAGGGGGAAAGTTCAGATGGGGAGACAGAGAGGAGGAGGAGATGATTTGGAAGCACGGGGAGGTCGTCTCAAGGAGCTAGTGGCACAGTCAGACAGCATGCACCGTCACCAGGGGTCAGCCAGACAGCACGCCAATGCCCATCAACGCATGCTGTTGCCACCACCAGAATGCCGTCATCGCAGAGCTCAGCAGTGTGGCATTTTTTTTGTGTGTCTGCCTCTGACAACAGCGATGCCATTTGCAACCTGTGCCAAAAGAAACTGAGTCGTGGGAAGTCCAACAGCCACCTAGGTACAACTGCTTTGCGAAGGCACATGGTCTCCCATCACAAAGGCCGATGGGAAGAACACATGAGTAGAAGCAGCACACAAAGTGAAAGCCGCCCTCCTCCTCCTGCTCCATCATCTTCAGCCACGTCAACCAGTGCTGTCCTCCTTGCCCCCTCTCAACCATCCTCCACTCAGTCTCTCTTACGTAGCAGTTCCTGGTCATCTGCCCACAGTCAGGTGTCTGTCAAGGACATGTTTGAGCGTAAGAAGCCAATTTCTCAAAGTCACCCCCTTGCCCGGCGTCTGACAGCTGGCTTGTCTGAACTCTTAGCCAGCCAGCTTTTACCATACAAGCTGGTGGAGTCTGATGCTTTCAAAAAATTTGTATCTATTGGGACACCGCAGTGGAAGGTACCTGGCAGAAATTTCTTTTCACAAAAGGCAATCCCAAACCTGTACTCTGTTGTGAGAAAGGAAGTTATGGCATGTCTGGCACACAACGTTGGGGCAAGGGTCCATATGACCACGGATAGCTGGTCTGCAAAGCATGGTCAGGGCAGGTATATCACCTACACTGCGCATTGGGTAAACCTGCTGACTTTTGACAAGCATGGAATGCGTGGCTCTGCAGAAGAGTTGGTGACACCGCCACGACTTGCAGGCAGGCCTGCTACTACTTCCTCTACTCCTCCTACTCCATCCTCTTCCATAACCTCTTCCTCGGCTGAGTCCTCTTCAACTTCTGCATCTTGCTCCACATCTATGGCACCCCCCCCAGCTCCCCAGGTACTATGCTACATCCCGGGTACGGCAGTGTCACGCCGTCTTGGGGTTGACTTGCCTGAAAGTGGAGAGTCACACCGCACCAGCACTCCTGACCGCCCTGAACGCACAGGTGGATCAGTGGCTGACCCCGCACCAACTGGAGATTGGCAAGGTTGTTTCTGACAATGGAAGTAATTTGGTGGCGGCATTGAAATTGGGCAAGTTGACACATGTGCCGTGCATGGCACATGTGTGTAATCTAATTGTACAACGATTTGTCCATAAGTACCCAGGCTTACAGGATGTCCTGAAGCAGGCCAGGAAGGTGTGTGGCCATTTCAGGCGTTCCTACACGGCCATGGCGCACTTGTCCGATATCCAGCTTCGAAACAACCTGCCGGTGGGGCGCTTGATTTGCGACAGCCCGTCACGGTGGAATTCAACACTCCTAATGTTTGACCGCCTGCTCCAACAAGAAAAAGCTGTTAATGAGTATTTGTATGACCGGGGTGCTAGGCCAGCCTCTGGGGAGCTGGGGATATTTTTTCCAAATTACTGGATGCTCATGCGCAATGCCTGTAGGCTCATGCGTCCTTTTGAGGAGGTGACAAACCTTGTCAGTCGCACTGAAGGCACCATTAGCGACATCATACCATTTGTTTTCTTCCTGGAGCGTGCCCTGCGAAGAGTGCTGGATCAGGCTGTAGATGAGCGTGAAGAGGAAGCGGGAGAGTTGTGGTGTCCATCACCCCCACAAACAGCCGAATCAGCATCGCTTGCTGGACCTGCGGCAACACAGGAAGAGGATTGTGAGGAAGAGGAGACAGAGGAGGAATGTGGCTTTGAGGAGGAGGAGGAGGAAGACCAAGCACAACAGGCATCCCAGGGTGCTCGTTGTTGTCACCTCTCTGGTACCCGTGGTGTTGTATGTGGCTGGGGGGAAGAAGATACCATCAGTGAGATCAGTGAGGAGGAGGAACGGGACATGATTAGCTCGGCATCCAACCTTGTTCAAATGGGTTATTTCATGCTGTCGTGCCTGTTGAGGGACCCTCGTATAAAAAAGCTGAAGGAGAACGACCTGTACTGGGTGTCCACGTTCCTCGACCCCCGGTATAAGCATAAAGTGCCTGAAATGTTACCAAATTCCCGCAAGTCGGAAAGGATGGAGCATTTTCATAATAAATTAAAAACTATGCTTTACACAGCGTATAAGGGTGATTTTACAGCACCACGGGAATGTAACAGGGGAAGAGATGAAATTAATCCTATTCCTCCCACGACCACGGCAGCAAGGACTGGACGCTTTCCTGACGTCTTGTTGATGGAGGACATGCGTACCTTTTTAACTCCCATGCACCATCAGAGCCTTTCGGGATCCAGCCTTAGAGAAAGACTCAACCGACAGGTAGCAGACTACCTAGCTTTAGCTGCGGATCTCGACACTCTCAGGAGCGATGGACCCCTTGACTACTGGGTGTGCAGGCTGGACTTGTGGCCTGAGCTATCCCAATTTGCAATGGAACTTCTGGCCTGCCCCGCTTCAAGTGTCCTGTCCGAAAGGACTTTCAGTGCAGCAGGAGGTTTTGTCACTGAGAAGAGAAGTCGCCTAGGTCAAAAAAGCCTTGACTATCTCACTTTTATAAAAATGAATGAGGGCTGGATCCCGAAGGGACTGACATTGGGCGATACATTTGAATAAAAAAGGCCTGATGATGAGATGAGCTGGCTTGGGCTACAACTGGTACACAGGCTGGCCTTTTTTTTTTTGTTATAAAGGCGGAGGACTTGCTTGACTTATCCCCCAACAACTAGTGTTCAAGCCACAAGCTTTTAGGGCACTTGTTAAATTTTTTACAAACATCAATTTTTCTGGCCGCTGCTACAGCAGTTGCTACAACAATACCCAATTTTTTCAGTCATTTGTACATTCCTAATTTTTCTGGCCTCTACTGCAGCTCTGTGGGTACAAAACTCAAATAAAAAAAATAAGGCACATAACAATAGTGATTAAACTGTTACGAATTGTACAACTTAGCATTAGCAAACCACTCATATCTGGTGGACCATTAAATTGAACGCAAAATGCCACAAATTTGAAGGAGGAGGACCGACCAAGCATCTTTATCCGTCTCTTGGTTGCTTTAAATTATCTCCGTGTTACATCTATGCCATACCTGTACTCTATTGTGCAAAAGGGTGCATATGTGGTGTTTCATGCTGTTGTGCCTGTTGCGGGTCGTGGCCCATGGTATAAAAAGGCTAAAGGAGAACGACCTGTAATGGGTGGCCCATCAAATTTTTAGAAAAATGTTCCTGGTTCCTCTCAATTATCTCTGGGTTTCTAAAATGGATGCCATACCTGTACTCGCTTGTGCAAAAGGATGGCATATGTGGTGGTGTTTCCTGCAGTAGTTTCTGTTGAGGGTGCTGGACCCTCTTATAAAAAAGCTGAGGGAGAACCACCTGGAGTGGGAGTCCAAGCATGATTTTTGGGGCTATTTCACTTTTCAAAAAAATTATCTGTGGGTTTCTAAAATCAATGCCGTACCAGTACTCTATTGTTCAAAAGGATGCCATATGTTCTCTTTCCTGCTGGTATTTTGTTTGAGGGTCCTGGACCCTCTTATAAAAAGGACTAAGGAGAAAGAGGTGTACTGGGTGTCCACTCAATTTTTTTTTCTATTTCACATTTGCCAAAAATTATCTCTGGGTTTGTAAAATCAATGCTGTACCTGTACTCTATTGTTCAAAAGGATGCTATACGTCCTCTTTCCTGCTGGTCTTTTTTTTTGAGGGTCCTGGACCCTCTTATAAAAAGGCTGAAGGAGAAAGAAGTGTACTGGGTGTCCATCAAATCATTTGTTTGATTCAAATTCCTGGTTGCAACAAATTATCTCCGGGTTTCTAAAATCAATGCCTTTCCTGTAATCTAATTTTCAAAAGGATGCCATATGTCCTCTTTCCTGCTGCTGGTTTTGTGTAGGGCCCTGTAGCCTCTGCTAAAAAAAAGGCCTAAGGATAAATAAGTGTACTGGGTGTCTAATCAATCTTTTTTTAGATTTCACGATTGCAACAAATTATCCCAGGGTTTCTAAAATCAATGCCTTTCCTGTAATCTATTAGTCACAAGGATGCCATATGTCCTCTTTCATGCTGTTGTTTCTGTTGAGGCTCCGGGAGCCTCTTCTAAAAAGGCCTAAGGATAAAGAAGTGTACTGGGTGTATAATCTATGTTTTTTTAGATTTCACGGTTGCAACTAATGATCTCTGTGTTTCTAAAATCAATGCCTTTCATGTAATCTAATTTTGAAAAGGATGCCATATGTCCTCTTTCATGCTGCTGGTTTTTGTGGAGGGTCCTGGAGCCTCTGCTAAAAAGGCCTAAGGATAAAGAAGTGTACTGGGTGTATAATCTATAAGTGTACTGGGTGTCTAATCAATGTTTTTTTCTATTTCACGGTTGCAAATAATTTTCTGTGGGTTTCTAAAATCAATGCCTTTCCTGTAATCTATTATTCAAAAGGATGACATATGTCCTCTTTCATGCTGTTGTTTCGGTTTAGGCTCCGGGACCCTCTTATTAAAAAGGCCTGAGGATAAATGTGTACTGGGTGTCTAATCAATGCTTTTTTCTATTTCCCGGTTGCAAATAATGATCTGTGGGTTTCTAAAATCAATGCCTTTCTTGTAATCTATTATTCAAAAGGATGACATATGTCCTCTTTCATGCTGTTGTTTCGGTTGAGGCTCCGGGACCCTCTTATTAAAAAGGCCTGAGGATAAATAAGTGTACTGGGTGTCTAATCAATGTTTTTTTCTATTTCCCGGGTCATATAAATGATCTCTGGGATTCTAAAATCAATGCCTTAACTGTAATCAATTGTTCACAAGGATGCCATATGTCCTCTTTCATGCTGTTGTTTCAGTTGAGGCTCCGGGAGCCTCTTATAAAAAGGCCTAAGGATAAAGAAGTGTTCTGGGTGTCCAATCAATGTTTTTTTTTATTTCACAGTTGCAAAAAAATTATCTATGGCTTTGTAAAATCTATGCCTTACCTGTCATCTATTGTTCAAAAGGATGCCATATGTCCTCTTTCCTGCTGTTGTTTTTGTTGGGGGTCCGGAACACTATTCTAAAAAGGCCGAAGGAGAATGACCTGTACTGTACTGGGTGTCCAATCATGTTTTTGTTTTCAATTTCACGGTTCATAATAAATATCGCCGTGTAACTAAAATCAATGCCATACCTGTACTCGGTTGTTCAAAAGGATGGCATATGTGGTGTTTCATTCTGTTGTGGTTGTTGAGGTTTGTCGCCGTGGGACAGCGTATAAAACGGCTGAAGGAGAACAACCTGTACAGCCTTGCTCCTCTTTTTAGGCAGGCCAGCTCTTTGCATACATGCCCACAGACTCTGTAACGCATGCCTCTTTTAGGGAGAGGTGCAGCCATAATGCAGGGTCAGAACCTCTGCCTGCAACTGTTATACTTGATTTTGCGAAAGGAAGTAAGCTTACCATGGTTCCCTGCACGCACGTATTGTTATATTTTGGTGAGGGTAATCATGATGGCCATGTAGACCACCACCACTGAGAGTCCTGGAAGTAACAGGGATGAGATGAAAGAGCTAAGAATAGTAGAACTTGAAACAACAGAGTTAGCCATGGGTGTTAGTGCAAAACCGCTTGGCTTTTTTTTGGCTTTGGGTGCGGCTATTCATGCAGGCCATACAGAGCTGCCACCATTCGGTGTCGTATCAGATATTAAACTAATAAGAACAGTACTACCAAAATACAGCCAATGAAGGGCCTTAGGAAGACTGAGCCAAGGTTGGATTGTAGTATTTGGTTAGGCTAATCATGATGGCCATGTAGACCACCACCACCGAGAGTCCTGGAAGTAACAGGGATGATGAGATGAAAGTGCTAAGAATAGTACTACTTGAAACAACAGAGTTAGCCATGGGTGTTAATCCAAGACCGCTTGGATTTATTTTTGTTTTGGGTGCGGCTAATCATGCAGACCATATAGAGCTGCCACCATTCGGTGTTGTATCAGCTATAAAAATAATAAAAACTGTACTATCAAAATACAGACAATGAAGGGCCTATGAAGACTGAGCAAAGGATGGATTGTAGTATTTTGTTCGGCTAATCATGATGGCCATATAGACCGCCCGTAACAGGGATGAAAGTGCTAAGAATAGTACTAATTGAAACAACCAAGTTAGCCATGGGTGTTAGTCTAAGACCACTCAGCTTTTTTTTGGGTTTGGGTGCAGCTAATCATGAAGGCCAAATAGACCTGCCACCATTTGGTGTTGTAACAGGTATTAAACTGCAAAGAACAGTACTACTTAACACAACTGCCACAAATGCCACAAATTTGAAGGAGGAGGACCGACCAAGCATCTTTATCCGTCTCTTGGTTGCTTTAAATTATCTCCGTGTTACATCTATGCCATACCTGTACTCTATTGTGCAAAAGGGTGCATATGTGGTGTTTCATGCTGTTGTGCCTGTTGCGGGTCGTGGCCCATGGTATAAAAAGGCTAAAGGAGAACGACCTGTAATGGGTGGCCCATCAAATTTTTAGAAAAATGTTCCTGGTTCCTCTCAATTATCTCTGGGTTTCTAAAATGGATGCCATACCTGTACTCGCTTGTGCAAAAGGATGGCATATGTGGTGGTGTTTCCTGCAGTAGTTTCTGTTGAGGGTGCTGGACCCTCTTATAAAAAAGCTGAGGGAGAACCACCTGGAGTGGGAGTCCAAGCATGATTTTTGGGGCTATTTCACTTTTCAAAAAAATTATCTGTGGGTTTCTAAAATCAATGCCGTACCAGTACTCTATTGTTCAAAAGGATGCCATATGTTCTCTTTCCTGCTGGTATTTTGTTTGAGGGTCCTGGACCCTCTTATAAAAAGGACTAAGGAGAAAGAGGTGTACTGGGTGTCCACTCAATTTTTTTTTCTATTTCACATTTGCCAAAAATTATCTCTGGGTTTGTAAAATCAATGCTGTACCTGTACTCTATTGTTCAAAAGGATGCTATACGTCCTCTTTCCTGCTGGTCTTTTTTTTTGAGGGTCCTGGACCCTCTTATAAAAAGGCTGAAGGAGAAAGAAGTGTACTGGGTGTCCATCAAATCATTTGTTTGATTCAAATTCCTGGTTGCAACAAATTATCTCCGGGTTTCTAAAATCAATGCCTTTCCTGTAATCTAATTTTCAAAAGGATGCCATATGTCCTCTTTCCTGCTGCTGGTTTTGTGTAGGGTCCTGTAGCCTCTGCTAAAAAAAAGGCCTAAGGATAAATAAGTGTACTGGGTGTCTAATCAATCTTTTTTTAGATTTCACGATTGCAACAAATTATCCCAGGGTTTCTAAAATCAATGCCTTTCCTGTAATCTATTAGTCACAAGGATGCCATATGTCCTCTTTCATGCTGTTGTTTCTGTTGAGGCTCCGGGAGCCTCTTCTAAAAAGGCCTAAGGATAAAGAAGTGTACTGGGTGTATAATCTATGTTTTTTTAGATTTCACGGTTGCAACTAATGATCTCTGTGTTTCTAAAATCAATGCCTTTCATGTAATCTAATTTTGAAAAGGATGCCATATGTCCTCTTTCATGCTGCTGGTTTTTGTGGAGGGTCCTGGAGCCTCTGCTAAAAAGGCCTAAGGATAAAGAAGTGTACTGGGTGTATAATCTATAAGTGTACTGGGTGTCTAATCAATGTTTTTTTCTATTTCACGGTTGCAAATAATTTTCTGTGGGTTTCTAAAATCAATGCCTTTCCTGTAATCTATTATTCAAAAGGATGACATATGTCCTCTTTCATGCTGTTGTTTCGGTTTAGGCTCCGGGACCCTCTTATTAAAAAGGCCTGAGGATAAATGTGTACTGGGTGTCTAATCAATGCTTTTTTCTATTTCCCGGTTGCAAATAATGATCTGTGGGTTTCTAAAATCAATGCCTTTCTTGTAATCTATTATTCAAAAGGATGACATATGTCCTCTTTCATGCTGTTGTTTCGGTTGAGGCTCCGGGACCCTCTTATTAAAAAGGCCTGAGGATAAATAAGTGTACTGGGTGTCTAATCAATGTTTTTTTCTATTTCCCGGGTCATATAAATGATCTCTGGGATTCTAAAATCAATGCCTTAACTGTAATCAATTGTTCACAAGGATGCCATATGTCCTCTTTCATGCTGTTGTTTCAGTTGAGGCTCCGGGAGCCTCTTATAAAAAGGCCTAAGGATAAAGAAGTGTTCTGGGTGTCCAATCAATGTTTTTTTTTATTTCACAGTTGCAAAAAAATTATCTATGGCTTTGTAAAATCTATGCCTTACCTGTCATCTATTGTTCAAAAGGATGCCATATGTCCTCTTTCCTGCTGTTGTTTTTGTTGGGGGTCCGGAACACTATTCTAAAAAGGCCGAAGGAGAATGACCTGTACTGTACTGGGTGTCCAATCATGTTTTTGTTTTCAATTTCACGGTTCATAATAAATATCGCCGTGTAACTAAAATCAATGCCATACCTGTACTCGGTTGTTCAAAAGGATGGCATATGTGGTGTTTCATTCTGTTGTGGTTGTTGAGGTTTGTCGCCGTGGGACAGCGTATAAAACGGCTGAAGGAGAACAACCTGTACAGCCTTGCTCCTCTTTTTAGGCAGGCCAGCTCTTTGCATACATGCCCACAGACTCTGTAACGCATGCCTCTTTTAGGGAGAGGTGCAGCCATAATGCAGGGTCAGAACCTCTGCCTGCAACTGTTATACTTGATTTTGCGAAAGGAAGTAAGCTTACCATGGTTCCCTGCACGCACGTATTGTTATATTTTGGTGAGGGTAATCATGATGGCCATGTAGACCACCACCACTGAGAGTCCTGGAAGTAACAGGGATGAGATGAAAGAGCTAAGAATAGTAGAACTTGAAACAACAGAGTTAGCCATGGGTGTTAGTGCAAAACCGCTTGGCTTTTTTTTGGCTTTGGGTGCGGCTATTCATGCAGGCCATACAGAGCTGCCACCATTCGGTGTCGTATCAGATATTAAACTAATAAGAACAGTACTACCAAAATACAGCCAATGAAGGGCCTTAGGAAGACTGAGCCAAGGTTGGATTGTAGTATTTGGTTAGGCTAATCATGATGGCCATGTAGACCACCACCACCGAGAGTCCTGGAAGTAACAGGGATGATGAGATGAAAGTGCTAAGAATAGTACTACTTGAAACAACAGAGTTAGCCATGGGTGTTAATCCAAGACCGCTTGGATTTATTTTTGTTTTGGGTGCGGCTAATCATGCAGACCATATAGAGCTGCCACCATTCGGTGTTGTATCAGCTATAAAAATAATAAAAACTGTACTATCAAAATACAGACAATGAAGGGCCTATGAAGACTGAGCAAAGGATGGATTGTAGTATTTTGTTCGGCTAATCATGATGGCCATATAGACCGCCCGTAACAGGGATGAAAGTGCTAAGAATAGTACTAATTGAAACAACCAAGTTAGCCATGGGTGTTAGTCTAAGACCACTCAGCTTTTTTTTGGGTTTGGGTGCAGCTAATCATGAAGGCCAAATAGACCTGCCACCATTTGGTGTTGTAACAGGTATTAAACTGCAAAGAACAGTACTACTTAACACAACTGAGAGGAAAAGAAATGGCACTAGCACTACGCTACTGTAAATGCAGGGTTGCTCAATTAAGTTGGATTAATATCTGTATAGTGTACGTATATATTTTTGTTTATACGTGTATATATATATATCTCTACACACACATTCTTATCTGTGTGTATATCAGTTTGTGCGTGTAGCTTTGAATGAGCTGGGGTGCTTGTGCACAGAAACAACTTTCAAATTAAGTCAGGAGCCCAATAAAGGGATCAAGACTGGAAAAAGTGCACTTGGGTAGCACTCCCGTCCCTGATTGTAATAATTACTGATGAACTCACATTTAGGACCAAAAAGTTTCTATTCAAAAAAATTGACTTAAAACATAACTTTTATTAAACAATAATTATAAAATTAAAAAATGGTACATGTGTGTGTGTGCTTTAAAAACACATAGGAACTAGGTTATAAAGGTTGGCTAATGTTCAATTGGACAATCTAGTTATACAGACATATAGGGCACCTCAGAGGGGTCCCACTTGTATTATCAATGGTCGTTTGTGTTGGTATCTTATGCTGGGGGTGAATTGGGATGTTTCCCAGTAAGTTCTTGTTCTAGGTGCTATATATGGCACTTTCTGAGTTAACAATATTACTGGTTAAATATCTCATTCAGATTTTATAAATATAACGTCTAATACAATCTATACTCAGGTCTGGTATACTAAACTTCAAGCTGTCTAGAGGTATGATAAGTTTAATTTCTTCTATCAATACCCTGATATCTCACATGATATCTTTACTCTTTATATTAACAAAGTAAAGATATGAATATCATGAATTGTTCATGTTGGTATCACTATATTTAGTAACAGATTTTGTTATAATAAGTATATTCCTTGCTTCAAAATAGTAGTACATAGAGTTTAGATCACACCTTGTTTCATTTACAAGACTTGTCAGTCTAAAGATAGAGAATTTTCTTAACTAAACTGGAATTTACTTTGTGCAATATATTATCCTCTTTCTTTTTGTATATTGTGCATAAGTTGCCAGTTTAGATAGCTAATGACATACAAAGTCTGTAAGGATCTACTATTTAGTCCTCACCTAAAGGTGCTTGGTGTAAGCTTTCAGATTTAGAGTCTTGTATTGGGCTTATTATAAGAGTAAGAAATAATTTTGTTTTATTACCTTATACCAGTAATTTAAAAACTGTGTCTTATTTTAGCCCTTTGTCGGCTTAACCAAATATGTATTAGACACACATTACTGTTAAGGTTAAGTAGTGGAATAACTTGTTTATTTTTACTGTAACCAGTATATCCTTTATACCTATTACACCTCTAGCATGGGGTACAAATGTCTAAGTGCCTTAGATCGCCGGGGTCAGTGTTTTATTACTTAAATGCGGTGCACTTTGTAAAATTTGCAGTCACCATTAACTCTATGGCATCTGCACTGCTTGAAATGCTGGTATTTTAATAGCGTAGTGTGCGTCGTATAGCAATTCACAAACTGTGTCTATTAGATTTAGAGATGCCTTGTTGTGGCATCTATTACTTGTAAATTGGAATTCTACAATTTGGAGAACCGCTATTAACAGTTAACTAACCCCAGGCTTCTACCCCCAAGCGTATCACCAACTACTAGTATATTTCCAACCGTCCAGGTCAATCAGCTATTGGGTGTTAGTTTCTCTAAAAGAGTCTAGAGAGATGCCTTATTTGGGTATTTATTGCTTATCGATTAGGCTTCTACAGTTTGGAGACCGCTGTTTAGGAGTTGCTTAACTGCAGACTATTTACCCCAGAGCGTGTCACCGATTATTAATGTACTTCTGACCGTCACGGTCAATAAGCTATAGGTCCTATGTCGACCACTACAAGTATATATGTTACATATAAGTTTTTTAGATTGCCAACACTTTGTATTAAGTAATATTTAGCCTAGTTCTTATGCCATTTAAAAACGAGTGATTGGGGTGTGTATTGGACTATAGTCCAATACACACCCCAATCACTCGTTTTTAAATGGGATGTTTTGAGACAGCCACTTTGGGAATGATAGTTGATTTAGGCCCATTATGGCTTAAAAGCAGACTCTGCATAAACTATGTAATTTTCCATGGGAGTTTTGCCAGGGATCCCCCTCCAGCATGCGACAGTCCAGGTGTTAGTACCGTTGAAACAACTTTTCCATCACTATTGTGGCCAGAAAAAGTCCATGTAGGTTTTAAAGTTTGCCTGCCTATTGAATTCAATGGCGGTTCGCACGGTTCGCGCGTTCGCGAACAACACCGGAAGTTTGAGTCCGCCCTTAGCGAACCGAAAATTTTAGGTTCGCGACATCACTAATTACATTAAACAAATCTGTTTCATTTTTCGAATATTGCGAAACATTTGCCCATCCCTACACACCATGCCTCATTATAATTCACTGACATAGATCAACCTCATGCTGTTTTTTGTCTCTGAGTGCCATCAAGTTTGTTTTTTTGGTCAGTGAATGTCCTGTTTACTGTCTCTTTATATTAAGGATGGTGGTAGAGATAGACCCTTGTGTGCATTATCCCTAAGGAATAAGTTGGCACTCTACAATAAATAATAATAATAATGAAAAAAGCCCAGGAGAAAGCCTCTAGTATACTCCGTAGGCATGCAGTACACATTTTTATCGATTTACCTACCATTTTGTCTTAATTGCGATAGGTGACCGGTTACTTGAAGATAAGGAAAAGTGACATAGATGTGGCAAATATTTGTGCTGCATAGATCATTGTTTACTATGGATTTCATACATAATAATGACACAAGCTTTTCGAGTCTGTAGTTTTGCGATCATACCCTTTTTTTCAAATGCTATATCTAATCAGTTGCTAAATCATGCAATACCCACATGTGTATCCTCCCAAACACCTGTTGTTTTCTTACACAAACACAACCAATTAACTCATCCATGCTTTTATCACATGTTTCCTTGAATTATTCAATGCTATATTAAAAAGACACTAAACATGACATTTACTTATCAAAGAAACAAAGCTGAATGTGCATTATGGAAGCATTTTATAACTTCAGACTTAGACATGGCATATGCTTGTACTGCATTCATTAGAATCTGCCACATATGCTTTTGTTTCTATTTCAGAAATGTAGCCACCAATCAGCGAGCGCTACCCAGGTGCTGAACCAAAGATGGGCAGGCTCGTAAGCTTATATTCCTGCTTTTCAAATAAGGATACAAAGAGAATGAAGAAAAAATTATAACAGGATAATCTCGCGCTAACCTGACTAGCGCAAACAGCTTACATCTAGTGCAATTAGACTGTTGAAGAAACAATAACCTACTCCCCCATTAGAAGTCAATGGAGAAAAAAAGTGAAACAAAATACACCGAGTAGTGCGCAAACACGATTGCATATGTGCATACCTGATCTCATATTATAATATGTGCAAGCCTAATCACATATTATTATATGCGCGTACCAGGGGCGTATTTAGGTTTTGTGCTGTCCTAGGCACTCAAAATTCTGCTGCATCTCATACCATTTTCTCCCTGAAATAACGGAGAGAAAAGAAGGGGAGGGGGGGAAATGGGAGGGAAAGGAAAGAAGGAAGGGGGGAGAGAGAGAAGAGAAAAGTGGGGAGGAAGAGGAGAAAAGGGGGAGAAAAAGAAGGGGGGAGAAAGAAAGGAGGGAAAGAAGGGAGCAAGGGAGGGAGTTGAGAGAAATAAGGGAGGGAGGGAGGGAGGGAGGGAGGGAAAGAAGTGAGTGAGTTGAGGGAGGAAGGGAGGGAGGGAGGGAAAGAAGGGAGTGAGTTGAGGGAGGGAAAGAAGGGAGTGAGTTGATGGAGGAAGGGAGGGAATAAGGGAAAGCAGAGAAGAGGAAGAGAGGGAAAGAAGAATACACTTTGAAACAATCACTGCCCTTCACATGCAACAAGATACTGTAGTTACCATCATTCAAGTAATTCAACTTTTTAAGTGTCCATTTACTAATTACTCCGTGGGTTCATGAATGCAGAGAAAGCTGGCTATTAGATATTATGATTAGATATCACAAGCTGATCTAAGCAGTGCACAGACACATCCAATCTGTTAGTTACTAAGACCTGCAATAAGCTGTGCGCTTGCAGATTCACCAAAGCTGACAAGGGGAGGCAGCATATCGGCAAAAGGTCTTCTCCTTCAGCCTCACCTTGTAAGCATATCCCCGGGCAAGTTTCTAACCAAGAACGCTTCCACTGCAAAAATGCTGGCAGCTCTAAATGAAGCAACGGTTTAAAGGAACAGTGCCTGGGCAGAGCAACCTTAATCAGCGCATGTGCCTTGTCTTCTCTGTAAAAGCCTGCACTTTATTGCTCCCTATACTGTGTGCTGGCTTTTAGAGAGAGGATAGGGCAGATGTGCTGCCCCTCCCAAATCTGCTGCCCTAGGTACCGGCCTTGTTGGCCTAGGCCATAATACGCCCCTGGCGCGTATCCACCATGTAATTATGAATATTGCATAAATATGCTTTTTACATGTTTTCTTCTACTTAACGGCTTATATATACAGTATCTCACAAAAGTAAGTACACCCCTCCCATTTTTGTAAATATTTTATTATATCCTTTCATGTGACAACACTGAAGAAATGACACTTTGCTACAATGTAAAGTAGTGAGTGTATAGTCTGTATAACAGTGTAAATTTGCTGTCCCCTCAAAATAACTCAACACACAGCCATTATTGTCCAAACCGTTGGCAACAAAAGTGAGTACACCCCTAAGTGTATTCCAACATGATAACGACCCCAAACACACCTCCAAGACGACCACTGCCTTGCTAAAGAAGCTGAGGGTAAAGGTGATAGACTGATCAAGCATGTCTCCAGACCTAAACCCTATTGAGCATCTGTGGGGCATCCTCAAATGGAAGGTGCGGAGCACAAGGTCTCTAACATTCACCAGCTCTGTGATGTCATCATGGAGGAGTGGAAGAGGACTCCAGTGGCAACCTGTGAAGCTCTGGTGAACTCCATGCCCAAGAGGGTTAAGGCAGTGCTGGAAAATAATGGTGGCCACACAAAATATTGACACTTTGGGCCCAATTTGGACATTTCCACTTAGGGGTGTACTCACTTTTGTTGCCAACGGTTTAGACATTAATGGCTGTGTGTTGAGTTATTTTAAGGGGACAGCAAATTGGCACTGTTATACAGACTGTACACTCACTACATTACATTGTAAGTGTAATTTCTTCAGTGTTGTCACATGCAAAGATATAATAGAATAATTACACAAATGTGAGAGGTGTACTCACTTGTGTGAGATACTGTATGTCTATATATGTATACATATGTATTTATATTTTTATATGTGTATCCATATCTGTAAATATAGACCCGGTCTTGGCAAATGCTAAGAGTACCACTCTCCTTCTCAGTGGACTTCAGCATGTCTTCAGATTGTGCCATGTCCCAATCATAGGAACTCCCACCTGGAGGATTTAGGTGCGGGAGTTCCTATGAAATCTTACCCAGCCCATCACTCTGGGCTGAGTTATTGCCCTCTTACCCGGCTCACTTTGATCCTGAGACCATAGCATGCTTACATGTTTCCTGTGTTTGCTCACCTTGTTCCTGAGACCAAAGCATACTTATCTGATACCTGTGTATGCTCACCTTGCTCTTGATACCAAGGCATACTTACCAGATACCTGTGTATGCTTACGTTTCTTCAGAAAACTAAAGCATACTTACCTGATTCCTGTGTATGCTCACCTGGTTCCTGAAAGTCAAGCAGAATAACCTGATACTGGTGTGTGCTCACCTTGTTCCGGAAGCTGTGCCTGCTTTACCTATCTGGTATCCCATGACAGTCTCACCAACAGTACCCGCTGGGTATCCTGTGCCTGTGTTTACCATACAAGTGACAGGCTTCTTTAAACCAGCTGTACCTGCTGTACCTATCTGGTAACCTGCAACAGTCTCACAAACAGTACCCGCTGTGAATCTTGTGCCTGCTAAGAAACCTGTGTCTACCATACTAGTGACAGCCTTCTTTAAACCAGCTGTTCCTGCTGTAGCTATCTGGTATCCTGTGACAGTCTCACCAACAGTACCCGCTGGGTATCCTGTGCCTGCTGTAGCTATCTGGTATCCTGTGACAGTCTCACCAACAGTACCCACTGGGTATCCTGTGCCTGCTAGGTATCCTGTGCCTGCTGAGAAACCTGTGTCTACCATACCAGTGACAACTTGCTTCAAACTAGCTACACCTGCTGTACCTATCTGGTATTCAATGACAGTCTCACAAACAGTACCCGCTGGGTGTCCTGTGCCTATTGAGAAACCTGTGTCTTCTATACCAGTGACAACCTTCTTTATACCGGTTGTGCCAGCTGTTCCTATCAGGTATTCTGTGTCATCTCACCTTTTGCTTCTCAATTTAAACACCAGTGTCTATTGGAATTTGTTTCTGCTAAAAGACTTTAGTAATTTCCATAAGGCCTTTTCTGTGATCTTCAATCTGAACTGAACTACCAACTGTTCTTTTACTTACCAATCAGTAAAACTTTCAGAAAGACTTTCATTTGTTCTGTGTATCTGTTCCTGCATTCTGAGCTCCATACACCCTAAACCCCTCACTCGCACCTTAAGGTTACTAAATTTACAAGTGCTTTAAAGGGACACTAAACCCATTTTTTTTTCTTTAATGATTCAGTTAGAACATGCAATTTTAAGCAACTTTCTAATTTACTCCTATTATCAATGTTTCTTTGTTCTCTTGCTCTCTTTATTTAAAAAGCAGGAATTTAAAGCTTAGGAGCCAGCCTATTTTAGGTTCAGCAACCTGGATAGCGCTTGCTTATTGGTGGCTATATTTAGCAAACCAATAAGCAAGCATAACCCAGGTTCTCAACCAAAAATGGGCCAGCTCTTAAAGGGACAGTATACATCAATTTTCATATAACTGCATGTAATAGACACTACTATAAAGAAAAATATGTACAGATACTGATATAAAAATCCAGTATAAAACTGTTTAAAAACGTATTTAGAAGCTAACAGTTTTGCTCTGTTTAAAAAGTTACTGGAACACCCACTGCAAGTGGGAAATGTCAGACACCCCCCCTTCATTTGCATATGAAAAGACCCTGTACACAAACAGAAGCAAGCTGGAGTAGGTATACGTCGATATTCTCCTAAAACTTTGGGGCTTGGTTGGGAGTGTTATTTAAAAATAAGCAAAACTATCAGTTTTTTTTAAAAAAAAAACAACTTTATGGGCTATATAAATAGATCATCTACAAAACATTTATGCAAAAAAAAATGAGTGTCTAATGTCCCTTTAAGCTTTACATTCCTTCTTTTTAAATAAAGCTAGCAAGAGAACAAAGAGAAATTGATAATAGGAGTAAATTAGAAAGCTGCTTAACATTGCATGTTCTATCTGAATCATTAAATCAAAAATTTGGATTTAGTGTCCCTTTAAACGGACCGCATTAAAATCTAAATTGTGAAACATGAAGCGCAAAACGCATATTTGCATTCCTATGTTCTTCACATAGAAAATAATGTTCTTTTTATTATTAAATACATATTTATATATACTGTTCATATAAAATACATATCTATACCTATATATCTATAGGAATAGATATACAGGTATAGTTATATAAAGATATATATATATATATATATATATATATATATATATATGTGTGTATTTAAGAGTAAAAATAACATATTCTACTATATGAAGAACATTGGAATGTGAAATATTAGTATTTCATGTTGGGTTTAACGCTCTTGTACATATGCGGTCGGATTAGTGTGCAAATATAGTTGTTATGTTTTTTGTGAAGTCGCGCACAAGCTTTTTACTTTTAACTTGTAGGAAATAGGAGAAGGAGGATATAAAAAACTTAAGGACACTTATATCACAGGATGAACTTTTTTATGTTTAAAAAATCTTTTTTTATTCTATCAGCCTGTAAGGTGAACAAAAACTCAGGAAGGTTTTTAGTTAAAAAATGAAACACAATTACAGAACAGAAGTAACAATTGTATTGTATCACTAGATGGTATAGAATGACACTATAGGATGAGTGAAATTCGAATAGAATAGTGAAAATAGTATTCTGATTATTACCCCTGATTAGAGGGTTGAGAATCAATGTATTCGTATGAGAATAATTGATATTAGGTACAAGGAGGAGGGTAATCTAGAGTTGGGTACTCTAAACTCCTTTAATACTTCTGTTGGTGGTTTAGTAATAGGCTTTGCCAAACAGAGAAATACATGTACAGAGTGGGCACGGAACCTTTAAGTACAATGCGTGCTACTTTGTAATGTAGAACATATGCATATGTTGCCTTTTAAGTTCCTAGCAGTTACTCTTAGTATGGTAATAATGTGCACTTGATTTGTCTCTGAGTGCTGGAGAGCAGGAGCGTGCCTCTGTGGGAGAGAGCTGCAGTGCAGCGTAATACGAGTGAGAACGAGAGGAACTGAAATCTACCTGCGTGTTTGAGGGGTTGTGTTGCGTCTATCCGGTCTGCTGGGAAAGGAGGATCCTGACTGCTCCGGGAGAGCTGAACTGCAGAGTGTCTGAGTGGTAATGGTGTCAGCGAGTTGTAACGCTGAAGCCCGGTCTTAGAAGGGAGGAGTCTCCGGTACTCAGATTCCTTCTGTTTGGAGATTACGCCGATCACGGCAGTAAGTAGATTCAGTGAGGATGTTTGTTATTTTTGTAATAGAGTCTTGAGCAGACAGCTGGAATGATACAGGGCGTAACAAAAGTATCAATTTGACTTTATCCACGGCACAGTCCCAAATAGGTTACTTTGTATAACGGCCAGTTGTAGTTGGTTCCTGAACAGGAAACAATTTAGAGGAGTGATACTTTTATAAAATTCACAATTGATAGATAGCTTTAAGGAAATTCTTTGAATATAGCTCAGGGAAAATTTAGCCTTACTACTAGAATACTAAGCAAAGTGCAACAGGAAATGGAGGGACTTATAGAGGAAGTGACCAATGAGAATCTACATGCCAAGCAGCCTTAAAGAGACAGTAACCCTGACACAGCCAATCCGAATTAAGGTAGGAAAACTCCTATTGGCTGATTTAATCAGCCAATAGAATTGAGCTTGCATTCTATTGGCTGATTGGAACAGCCAATAGAATGCAAACTCAATCCTATTGGCTGATTTGATCAGCCAATAGGATTGAACTTCAATCCTATTGGCTGATTGCATCAGCCAATAGGATTTTTCCTACCTTAATTCCGATTGGCTGATAGGATTCTATCAGCCAATTGGAATTGAAGGGACGCCATCTTGGATGACGTCACTTAAAGAAACCTTCATTCTTCAGTCGCCGTCGGATGGAAGAGGATGCTCCGCGTCGGATGTCTTCAAGATGGACCCGCTCCGCTCCGTATGGAAGAAGATAGAAGATGATGCCTGGACGAAGACTTCTGCCTGTCTGGATGTCCTCTTCTGGCCGGATCGGATGAAGACTTCTGCCCCTCTGGAGGACCACTTGTGCCCGGCTTGGTGAAGATGGCTCAAGGTAGGGTGATCTTCAAGGGGGTAGTGTTAGGTTTTATTAAGGGGGGATTGGGTGGGTTTTAGAGTAGGGTTGGGTGTGTGGGTGGTGGGTTGTAATGTTGGGGGGGGTATTGTCTTTTTTTTTACAGGTAAAAGAGCTGATTACTTTGGGGCAATGCCCGCAAAAGGCCCTTTTAAGGGCTATTTGTAATTTAATATAGGGTAGGGAATTTTATTATTTTGGGGGCTTTTTATTTTATTAGGGGGATTAGAGTAGGTGTAATTAGCTTAAAAAATTGTAATTATTTTTTATTTTCTGTAATTTAGTGTTTGTTTGTTTTTTGTACTTATTTAATTTAATTGTAGTTAATTGTAGGTAATTTATGTAATTAATTTAATGATAGTGTAGTGTTAGGTGTAATTGTAATTTAGGTTAGGATTTATTTTACAGGTGAATTTGTATTTATTTTATCTAGGTAGCTATTAAATAGTTAATAACTATTTAATAACTTTTGTACCTAGTTAAAATAAATACAAAGTTGCCTGTAAAATAAATATAAATCCTAAAATGGCTACAATGTAACTATAAGTTATATTGTAGCTATCTTATGGTTTATTTTATAGGTAAATATTTAGTTTGAAATAGGATTAATTTATTTAATTATAGTAAATTTATTTAGATGTATTTAAATTATATTTAAATTAGGGGGGTGTTAGGGTTAGGCTTAGGTTTAGGGGTTAATAAATGTATTATAGTGGCGGCGACGTTGGCAGCGGCATATTAGGGGTTAATAAATTTAATATAGTTGCGGCGACATTGGGGTGGCAGATTAGGGGTTAATAAATCAAATGTAGGGTTCGGCGATGTTGGTGGCATCAGAATAGGGGTTCATAAGTATAATGTACGTGGCGGCGGTGTCCGGAGCGGCAGATTAGGGGTTAATAATATAATGTAGGTGGCGACGATGTCGGGGGCGGCATATTAGGGGTTAATAAGTGTAAAATTAGGGGTGTTTAGACTCGGGGTTCATGTTAGGGTGTTAGGTGTAGACATAACTTTTATTTCCAAATAGGAAACAATGGGGCTGTGTTAGGAGCTGAACGCTGCTTTTTTGCAGCTCACTGCTGACTTAAGCAACATTGGTATTGAGGTGAGATGTGGAGCTAAATTTTGCTCAACGTTCACTTTTCTGAGGCTAACGCCGGCTTTCAGAAAACTCGTAATACCAGCATTGTCTTAAGTGAGCGGTGAGAAAAAAAGGCTCGTTAGCACCGCACACCATTACCGACAAAAACTCGTAATCTGGCCGATAGTGACTGGAGCTGGCAGCATCCATCCAATAAAGGGAAGTGCAAACCATCTATATTATTCATACCAATATTGTTGTTGTATAGTTAGAACATAGGTTTGCTATTGTTATTTAATGTGCATATCTCTGTATTTTTTATTAAACGTGGAGAAGAATCAATGAATATTAAAGGGACATTAACCCCCAAATTTTTCTTTAATGATTTAGGTAGATCATACAATTTTAAAAAACTTTCCAATTTACTTCTATTATCATTCTCTTGGTATAATTTATTGAAGAACAGCAATGCACAACTGGTTGCTAACAGAAAACTTGGGTGAGCCAATGACAATCGTTATATATAAATATATATATATATATATATATATATATATATATATATACTGTATATATATATATATATATACTGTATATATATATATATATATATCTGTGTGTGCAGCCACCAATCAGCAGCTTAAACCTAGGTTCTTTGCTGCTCCTGAGCTTACCTAGATAAACAAAGGATAAACAAGAGAAGGAAGCAGATTAAATAATAGAAGTAAATTGGAACGTTGATCAAAATTGTATGCTCTGTCAAATCATGAATGTCTAATTATGACTTTACTTTCCCTTTAATAATTTTTTTTTTATTTGTATGTGTATCAGCATAAAGCACCTGCTTTGTCAAAATCTATATACAAAATATTTACGGCTAGATTACGAGTCCTAATGCTGCTTTTTCACTACCACTGGTATTACGAGTCTTGCAGGTTTAGGGGCACCGCACACTTCTTTGGCCTTACCGCAAAAAGACTTACATAAACTTTGTAAATTCTTTTTTCTATAGGACTTCCATTGCGCTGGTATTACGAGTCTGTCCTGGGAGGCCAAAAAGTGAGCGGTACACCCTTTACCTCCAAAATCCCTAACGCATTTTAAAGTCAGTAGTTAAGAGTTTTATGGTACAACGCCGTAACGTAAAACTCATAACTAAAGTGCTAAAAAGTACACTAACACCCATAAACTACCTATTAACCCCTAAACTGAGGCCCTCTCGCATCGCAAACACTAAAATTACATTTTTAACCCCTAATCTGCTGCTCCGGACATCGCCACCACTATAATAAACATATTAACCCCTAAACCGCTGCACTCCCGCATCGCAAACACTAGTTAAATATTATTAACCCCTAATCTGCCACTCCGGACATCGCCGCCACCTACATTATTTTTATTAACCCCTAATCTGCCACCCCAATGTCACCGCAACCTACCTACACTTATTAACCCCTAATCTGCCGTCCCCAACGTCGCCACCACTATTCTAAATATATTAACCCCTAAACCTAAGTCTAACCCTAACCCTAACACCCCCTAACTTAAATATAATAGAAATAAATCTAAATAAAATTACTATAATTAACTACATTATTCCTATTTAAAATTTAATACTTACCTGTAAAATAAACCCTAAGCTAGCTACAATATAACTAATAGTTACATTGTAGCTAGCTTAGGATTTATTTTTATTTTACGGGCAAGTTTGTATTTATTTTAACTAGGTAGAATAGTTACTAAATAGTTATTAGCTATTTAATAACTACCTAGCTAAAATAAATACAAAAGTACCTGTAAAATAAAACCTAACCTGTTACAATAACACCTAACACTACACTACAATTAAATCAATTAACTAAATAAAAACAATTAAATAAATTAAATTAGCTAAATTACAAAAAAAAAAACACTAAATTACAGAAAATAATAAACAAATTACAGATCTTTAAACTAATTACACCTAATCTAATAGCCCTATCAAAATAAAAAGACCCCCCCCCAAATAAAAAAAACCTAGCCTAAACTAAACTATTAATAGCCCTTAAAAGGGCCTTTTGCGGGGCATTGCCCCAAAGTAATCAGCTCTTTTACCTGTAAAAAAAAAATACAAACCCCCCCAACAGTAAAACCCACCATACACACAACAAACCCCCCAAATAAAAAGCTAACTAAAAAAACCTAAGCTCCCCATTGCCCTTAAAAGGGCATTGCCCTTAAAAGGGCAGTTAGCTCTTTTGCCGCCCAAGCCCCTAATCTAAAAGTAAAACACACCCAATACACCCTTAAAAAAACCTAACACTAACCCCCTGAAGATCAACTTACGGTTCTGAAGACCGGACATCTATCCTCAAGGAAGCGGCAGAAGTCTTCATCCAACCGGGCCGAAGTCCTCAATAGAATTCTATCAGCCCATCGGAATTAAGGTAGAAAAAATCCTATTGGCTGATGCAATCAGCCAATAGGATTGAGCTCGTATTTTATTGGCTGATTTTTTCTTTAATGATTCAGATAGAGCATGCAATTTTAAACAACTTTCTAATTTACTCCTATTATCAGTTTGTCTTTGTTTTCTTGCTATCTTTATTTTAAAAGCAGGAATGTCAGCCACCAATAAACAAGCACTATCCATGGTGCTGAACCTAAAATGGGCAGACTCTTAAGCTTTACATTCCTGCTTTTTAAATAAAAATAGCAAGAGAATGAATAAAAATTGATAATAGGAGTACATTTGGGTTTAGTATCCCTTTAATAACAGATGTGGAGAAGTAAACAATGTAAGAATACTCAATGTATTTTATTTTTAATATAATAGGCCTTTAAACATTCTCTTTAATTTTTTATGCCATTTTCTTAAGCTTATTTTTTTCCATTATAAATACTTAAACGGACAGTCTACGCCAGAATTGTAATTCTTTAAAAAGATAGATAATCCCTTTATTACCCATTCCCTAGTTTTGCATAACCAACACAGTTATATTAAAATACTTTTTACCTCTGTGATTACCTTGTATCTAAGACTCTCCAGACTGCCCCCTTATTTCAGTTCTTTTGATAGACTTGCATTTTAGCCAATCAGCGTTGACTCATAAATAACTCCATGGGAGTGAGCATAATGTTATCTATATGGCACCAGGAACTAGTGCTGTCTAGCTGTGAAAAACGGAAGTGGTCTTCAAGGGCTTAGAAATTAGCATAGCACAAAGAACAAAGCACATTTGATGATAAGGGTAAATTGGAAAGTTGTTTAAAATTGCATGCCCTATCTGAATCATGTTTAATTTTGACTAGACTGTCCCTTTAAAGGCACAGTGTACTATACATTTGTTTTTCCCTTAATGTGTTTCTAATTACTTTTTTTTACCAGCTGCAGAGTATAAAATGTATGAGATTTGCTTTTTTAAGGATTATTTGTGTATATGAATTAGCAGGTTTAGGGGCATCGAACACTTCTTTGGCCTTACCGCAAAACGACTTACATAAACTTCGTAAAGTCTTTTTTCTATGGGACTTTCATAGCGTCTGTCCTGGGAGGCCAAAAAGTGAGCGGTACACCCTCTACCTCCAAGAACCCTAACGCATTTTAAAGTCAGTAGTTAAGAGTTTTATGGTACAACGCCGTAGCATAAAACTCATAACTAAAGTGCTAAAAAGTACACTAACACCCATAAAACCCATAAACCGAGGCCCTCCCGCATCGCAAACACTATAATAAAATTTTTAACCCCTAATCTGCCGCTCCAGACATTGCCGCCACTAGAATAAACATATTAAGCCCTAAACCGCAGCACTCCCACCTTGCAAACACTAGTTAAATAATATTAACTATATTTAGCAAATTTAGTGAGAGTCCAGCATCCATTCTGTCAGCAGAGATTGTTAGTATTCCCCAGTTACCAGTTACCGCCCCTACAGGGGTTGCAGGTATATTGAGAAACAAAGGTAGAGGTGGCAATAAAATGAATAAATATTCTGCCACATTAGACACCCAGCCCAAGCCCAATCCATCACCCGTAGATTTTCAGGTTTTTCGGGAGGAAGAGGACAGAGGGCAGGGGGGAGGGACAGGAGCAACGGGGGGAAGAGGAAAAGGAAAAGAACCATTAGCCAGACGAGAACAATACACATTGAGAAGAGGGAAACAGAACAAATACAGAATATGAGAGTTATCAACCTTACGGATATTGAATTAAGCACTGAAGAAATAAAGGTTTTAGAACTAGGTCTTAATTTTGTTCCAGCATCTGACTTCAGGGTATTCGATACACTAATGGATGTCAATAGGTTTGTTCGTAGTTTAACCTTAAAAAAGTATTATTATGCTGAACAGACTTTAGAACAACCTCCAGGGGGTGTCGGGATCTTGAAGTCAGAAACTGGACAGGTGGTTAATGATTGTTTTCTCTTCAGAGACACCATTGATCTGTTAACCTTAAGTCAGTTAGAAAAAGAGAGTATGGGAGAATTAACACTAAAGGATAGCCATACAGGGTACAAAAATAAATCAACATTCTATCCAACTCACTACAGGGGGGAAGTGCTGGAGAGTTTTCACAAGAGAGTTGAGGAGGATTTGGTTAAGCTCAAAAGTGAAAACAGTAATCACACACATAATCTCACTCACATTGAAAAGGTGGGTCTGAAGAAGCTGAAAGAGAGACAAGGTATAGTGATTAAGAATGCCGATAAAGGTGGCACAATAGTTGTCATGACCGAATCTGACTATATCAAGGAGGCCAATAGACAGCTCAGTGATGGAGAAATATATCAAAGGCTGTCCTATGATCCCACAGTCAGGTTTCAGGCAGAGCTAAGAGATTTGCTTGATGATGGTCTGGAGGAGGGTCTGATGGACTTGTGCACCTTTGAATATCTCAATGTGAAGGAACCGGTGACACCTATTTTCCATCATTTACCGAAGGTGCACAAGTCCATCGAGAATGTGAAGGGCAGACCCATTGTATCAGGGATCGGCTCATTATTTGAAAATTTGTCAAATTGGGTCGAGTCCCTTTTACAACCTCTGGTGTGGAAGTTACCAACCTTCCTTCGAGACACCAAGCATTTGTTGAATTGTGTGGAGGAGATCATGTGGTGTTCAGAATATTGCTGGCTCACGGTGGATGTGGTGGGATTATATTCCGCCATACCACATGATAAGGGCCTACAGGCCATTAAGTATATGCTAGACTTTCTGAGTGACTATTCGCCTGAACTAAGGGATTACATTGTACGAGTCATTGAATTTTTGCTTGATCACAATTTCTTCAATTTCAATGGATGTTTTTATCTGCAAAGGCGTGGGACAGCAATGGGAGCCAAATTTGCCCCAGCCTATGCAAATTTATTCATGGGCTGGTGGGAGCTGTCCCACGTCTTTGCAGATACAAATCCCTTCAGTGAACAGATAGTTGGCTACAAGCGCTACATAGACGACCTGTTGTTTGTCTGGTCAGGCAGCAGGGAACAAAGTGAGCAGTTTGTGTCATACCTCAACAGCAACGATGTGGGCTTGTCATTTACTCATTGTTTTGACAAGATAAAGGTAGATTACCTTGACATCACGCTAATAGGTGACAGCGTTGCTGGTGGGGTTAGGACGAAACTGTTCACTAAACCGATTTCAGCCAACTCATTGATTCATGCGAGAAGTAGTCACCCATGCCATATGCATTATGGTGTGGCAAAGGGCCAGCTAATCAGGGCTAAACGCAATTGCTCTGACGAGTTGGACTTTGAAACAGAAAGTGAGGCTCTCATGGCAAAACTAAGAGAAAGGGGGTATCCAGAGGGTCCTATAAAAAGAGCTCAGAGAGAAGTCAGGAATATGCCCAGAGAAACATTGTTATTACCAAAACAACGAAAACAGGAAACCCGTAGTGAGATTACATTTGTTACAGCATACACCAGTCAATTTCACAAGATTTGTAACATCATCAAACAGAATCTTCAGATTCTAAGAGGTGATGACATCTTAAAAAATGTGATAGACAAGGGCTGTCGATTTGTTCCTAGGAGGAATATCACCATAGGGAATATGATCTCCCCAAGTATGCTCAAGCCACCGAAAAAAGAGAGTAGCTGGTTGAGCAGCAAAGGGCACTACAAATGTGGTGCCAGAAGTTGCACAGCGTGCAGCTATGCTTTAATAAGCAAGGTGTTTCAATCGGCACATACAAAGAAGGTTTTTGAATGTCAGAGATGCACTAACTGCAGGTCAGAATTTGTCGTGTACCTGGTGACATGTAACGTTTGCAATTTGCAATACGTGGGGTGCACTTCAAGAGAGGCTAGAGCAAGGATAAGAGAGCATCTCAATGACATCGACAAAGAAAAAACAACTACAGGGGTAGCGAAACATTTTCTGTATGATCATCATGGTGATGCAAGTAACTTCAGATGGATGATCATAGAAGTGATAGACAAGAAACCTAGAGGGGGAAGTAGGATGCAGGAGCTATTACGTAGAGAGGCATACTGGATCTTCACCCTAAATACACGGAGACCAGTGGGCATGAATATAACAAATGACATCATCAATTTTTGGGAGTAGTAGAAAGGACAAGGAATAGGTGTACTGATCACCCTTGTACAATTAACACAACATGTTGGTGTTCATTACTGTGATATAAAGATTGAACAAACTGTGTTCAAATTCAGGAAGTTTATTTATATGAGATTTATTTACAAAAAGCGAATATAGATAATGATAATCGCTGTTCCATACATATAACAATTTAGGAACATTATTGTTAAGTTAAATGAGGGATGGCTAATTTCATTTCATTTCTTTTCTTTCCTTTTCTGTGGCATACAACATTATAAACCTATACGTATTTTTCCCCTTATTCTCATCCTAATTGGGTATGTGATAATAGATCCAGAAATAACTGAGGCAAAGGTGACATGTCTATGAATGTAATAGGCAACTGTGACAGGCTTTAATAATGAAAAGTATGTTGTGTGCAAAGGCAGATGTCAATCAAAGTCAATTACGCATAAGGGAGGAGTCATTACAGACACATTACACAGGCCACCAATCAGATTGTGAGGGGGCATTTAAAGTCCCACAGGTGAATTAACAAAATTAAGTCTATGAATAAGGCATATCAGCCGAAACGCGTCAGACTGGCCTGTTTGTGACTAAGCAGCTGTTTGAAAATACTTGTTACTGCACGCTGGCATCAAGTTTTTATGTTGATTAATAAAGTACTGAGTTTTACCTTAGCGGCTTTCTCTTTTTTCTGTAAATAATATTAACTCCTAATCTACTATCCCTAACATTGCCGCAACCTACATTATTCTTATTAACCCCTAATCTGCCGCTCCGGACACCGCTGTCACCTACATTATACTTATTAACCCCAAATCTCCCTCCCACAATAATTTAATTTAATTTATTTAATTGTTTTTAATTTAGTTAATTTATTTAATTGTAGTGTAGTGTTAGGTGTTTTATTTTACAGGTACTTTTGTATTTATTTTAGCTAGGTAGTTATTAAATAGTTAATAACTATTTAGTAACTATTCTACCTAGTTAAAATAAATACAAACGTGTCTGTAAAATAAAAATAAACTCTAAGATAGCTACAATGTAACTATTAGTTATATTGTAGCTATTTTAGGGTTTATTTTACAGGTAAGTATTTAGTTTTAAATAGGAATTATTTAGGTAATAATATTAATTTTTATTTAGATTTATTGTAATTCTATTTAAGTTAGGAGGTGTTAGGGTTAGACTTAGGTTTAGGGGTTAATACATTTAGTATAGTGGCAGAAACGTTGGGGGCGGCAGATTAGGGGTTACTAAATGTAGGTAGGTGGCGGCGATGTTAGGGACGGCAGATTTGGTGTTAATAATATTTAACTAATGTTTGTGAGGCGGGAGTGCGGCAGTTTAGGGGTTAATATGTTTATTATAGTGGTGGCGACATTGGGGGCGTCAGATTAGGGGTTAATAAGTGTAGTTAGGTTGCGGCGACATTGGGGGAGGGAGATTAGGGGTTAATAAATATAATGTAGGTGTTGGCGATGTTGGGGGCAGCAGATTAGGGGTTAATATTATAATGTAGGTGGCGGCGATGTCCGGAGCGGTAGATTAGGGGTTAATAAATATAATGTAGGTGGTGACGATGTCGGGGCGGCAGATTAGGGGTTAATAAGTGTAAGATTAGGGGTGTTTAGACTCAGGGTTCATGTTAGGGTGTTAGGTGTAAACATAACTCTAGTTTCCTCATAGGAATCAGTGGGGCTGCATTACTGAGTTTTACGCTGCTTTTTGGCAGGTATTAGACTTTTTCTCAGCTGGCTCTCCCCGTTGATTCTTATGGGGAAATCGTGCACGAGCACGTACGAACAGCTTACCGCTGACTTAAGCAGCGCTGGTATTGGAGTGCAGTAAGGAGCACAATTTTGCTCTACGCTCACTTCTTTCCTTTTAACACCAGGTTTGTAAAAACCCGTAATACCAGCGCTGCAGGTAAGTGAGCGGTGAGAAAAAAATGCTTGTTAGCACCGCATAGCTCCTAACGCAAAACTCGTAATCTGGCCGTTTATGTTTTGAAGCCACAACCTAATAAAATGGGTTGAACTTGTAGGTATAATAAGATCTCATTACTTTATCACATTGTGTAAATATACTGCTTCTTTATCTTATATCTGTCCATTTAACAATCACCAATACTTGGAGAGAACAATGGAAAATTAACATTGTATTACCTTATGTCTTCTATAACCGACTGGGAGTGTAATTTCTTCTACTGGCTGTGTTAATACAGCTTGGCCTTGTGGCCAAAAACTTTCAGGATGGATGGGGATACCACAGGCTAAATAAACTAATTCAAATGCCAATATAAGGTTAATGGAAATACTTGTAAACAATTTAATACACTCCAGCAGGTAAAATGGATCATTAGGAACAAATTAAAGGGGAGAACATTTTTTGAGTAAACTGTCCCTTTAAAAGGTGCTTTTCATTGAATACATGTCTGAAGGACTTTAAAAAATTATAAAGGGGAGAACTCACTATTATTGTGGGACAATGCCCATTAGTAAAATAATTTCTCAGCCCTAATTCTGGTAAATAATTTATATTACCTTTCATGGCATAAATATTATCAAAATCCAAAATGTGTTTTGAAAGCTTTAAACTATTACTTGCTAAAACTTGCCCTATTGGCATTCAACGTCTCACTTATTTATATTGCATTAGTTATAGAATCCACTTAAATTTAGTACTTTACCAAGACTGTACATAAAATATCTATTAAAATTATCTAAGGTATAAAATACACAGTCCATTACCTGCACACCTGCAACATGTAATCTTGAGGAGGCAGTGTATCACAAATTGCTAGGTTAATAAATAAAAGGAACATACAATTTACTAAGGCCTAGATTTAGAGTTGGGCGGTAGCCGTGAAAACCAGCGTTAGAGGCTCCTAACGCTCGTTTTTACCGCCCGCTGGTATTTGGAGTCATTCAGGAAAGGGTCTAACGCTCACTTTCCAGCCGCGACTTTTCCATACCACAGATCCCCCTACGCCATTTGCGTATCCTATCTTTTCAATGGGATCTTTCTAACGCCGGTATTTAGAGTCGTGGCTGAAGTGAGCGTTAGAAATCTAACGACAAAACTCCAGCCGCAGAAAAAAAACAGTAGTTAAGAGCTTTCTGGTCTAACGCCGGTTTATAAAGCTCTTAACTACTGTGCTCTAAAGTAAACTAACACCCATAAACTACCTATGTACCCCTAAACCGAGGTCCCCCCACATCGCCGCCACTCTATTAAAATTTTTTAACCCCTAATCTGCCGACCGCACACCGCTGCCACCTACATTATCCCTATGAACCCCTAATCTGCTGCCCCTAACACCGCCGACCCCTATATTATATTTATTAACCCCTAATCTGCCGTCCCCGCTATCGCTGACCCCTGCATACAATTATTAACCCCTAATCTGCCGCTCCGTACACCGCTACCACCTACATTATAGCTATGTACCCCTAATCAGCTGTGCCTAACACCGCCGACCCCTATATTATATTTATTAACCCCTAATCTGCCCCCCTCAACGTCGCCTCCACCTGCCTACACTTATTAACCCCTAATCTGCAGAGCGAACCGCACCGCTACTATAATAAAGTTATTAACCCCTAATCCGCCTCACTCCCGCCTCACTCCCGCCACTCCCTAACCCTATAAGAAATAGTATTAACCCCTAATCTGCCCTCTCTAACATCGCCGACACCTAACTTCAATTATTAACCCCTAATCTGCCGACCGAATCTCGCCGCTACTGTAATAAATGAATTAACCTCTAAAGCTAAGTCTAACCCTAACACTAACACCCCCCTAAGTTAAATATAATTTAAATCTAACGAAATAAATTAACTCTTATTAAATAAATTATTCCTATTTAAAGCTAAATACTTACTTGTAAAATAAACCCTAATATAGCTACAATATAAATTATAATTATATTATAGCTATTTTAGGATTTATATTTATTTTACAGGTAACTTTGTATTTATTTTAACCAGGTACAATAGCTATTAAATAGTTAAGAACTATTTAATAGCTAAAATAGTTAAAATAATTACAAAATTACCTGTAAAATAAATCCTAACCTAAATTACAATTAAACCTAACACTACACTATCAATAAATTAATTAAATACAATATCTACAAATAAATACAATGAAATAAACTAACTAAAGTACAAAAAATAAAAAAGAACTAAGTTACAAAAAATAAAAAAATATTTACAAACATTAGAAAAATATTACAACAATTTTAAACTAATTACACCTACTCTAAGCCCCCTAATAAAATAACAAAGCCCCCCAAAATAAAAAAAATGCCCTACCCTATTCTAAATTAAAAAAGTTCAAAGCTCTTTTACCTTACCAGCCTTGAACAGGGCCCTTTGTGGGGCATGCCCCAAATAATTCAGCTCTTTTGCCTGTAAAAAAAAACACATACAATACCCCCCCCAAACATTACAACCCACCACCCAGATACCCCTAATCTAACCCAAACCCCCTTTAAATAAACCTAACAATAAGCCCCTGAAGATCTTCCTACCTTATCTTCACCATGCCAGGTTCACCGATCCGTCCTCGGAAGTCTTGATCCAAGCCTCGGAAGTGTTGATCCAAGCCCAAGCGGGGGGCTGAAGAGTGACGTCCATCCTCGGGCTGAAGTCTGGATCCAAGCGGCGGCTGAAGAAATCCATCATCGGGCTGAAGTCGGAAGTCCATCATCGGGATGAAGTCTTCTATCAAGCAGCATCTTCAATCTTCTTTCTTCCGGAGCGGAGCGGCGCCATCTTCTTCCCAGCCGACGCGGATCCATCCTCTTCTAATGACGCCTACTAGCCGAATGACGGTTCCTTTAAATGACGTCATCCAAGATGGCGTCAGTCGAATTCCGATTGGCTGATAGGATTCTATCAGCCAATCAGAATTAAGGTAGGAAAATTCTGATTGGCTGATGGAATCAACCAATCAGATTCAAGTTCAATCCGATTGGCTGATCCGATCAGCCAATCAGATTGAGCTCGCATTCTATTGGCTGTTCCGATCAGCCAATAGAATGCAAGCTCAATCTGATTGGCTGATTCCATCAGCCAATCAGAATTTTCCTACCTTAATTCCGATTGGCTGATAGAATCCTATCAACCAATCGGAATTCGACGGACGCCATCTTGGATGACGTCATTTAAATATAAATCCTAAAATAGCTATAATATAATTATAATTTATATTGTAGCTATATTAGGGTTTATTTTACAGGTAAGTATTTAGCTTTAAATAGGAATAATTTATTTAATAAGAGTTAATTTATTTAGTTAGATTTAAATTATATTTAACTTAGGGGGGTGTTAGTGTTAGGGTTAGACTTAGCTTTAGGGGTTAATCCATTTATTACAGTAGCGGCGAGATTCGATCGGCAGATTAGGGGTTAATAATTGAAGTTAGGTGTCGGCGATGTTAGGGAGGGCAGATTAGGGGTTAATACTATTTCTTATAGGGTTATTGAGGCGGGAGTGAGGCGGATTAGAGGTTAATAACTTTATTATAGTAGCGGTGAGATGTGGTCGGCAGATTAGGGGTTAATTATTGTAGGTAGCTGGCGGCGACGTTGTTGGGGGCAGATTAGGGGTTAATAAATATAATATAGGGGTCGGCGGTGTTAGGGGCAGCAGATTAGGGGTACATAGGGATAATGTAGGTTGCGGTGGTATACGGAGCGGCAGATTAGGGGTTAATAATAAAATGCAGGGGTCAGCGATAGCGGGGTCAGCAGATTAGAGGTTAATAAGTGTAAGGTTAGGGGTGTTTAGACTCGGGGTACATGTTAGAGTGTAAGGTGCAGACCTAGGAAGTGTTTCCGCATAGCAAACAATGGGGCTGCTTTAGGAGCTGAACGCTGCTTTTTTGCAGGTGTTAGGTTTTTTTTCAGCTCAAACTGCCCCATTGTTTCCTATGGGGGAATCGTGCACGAGCACGTTTTTGAAGCTGGCCGCGTCCGTAAGCACCGCTGGTATCGAGAGCTGAAGTTGCGGTAAATATGCTCTACGCTCCTTTTTTGGAGCCTAACGCAGCCCTTCTGTGAACTCTAAATACCAGCGGTATTTAAAAGGTGCGGCCAGAAAAAAGCATGCGTAGCTAACGCACCCCTTTGGCCGCAAAACTCTAAATCTAGGCGTAAGTGAACTACTTGTGCACAAGCAAATATCACAAAGCTTAAAGGCACACTAAACTCAAATAGAGCATGCAATTTTAAGCAACTTTCTAATTTTGTCCTATTATCATTTTTTCTTTGTTCTCTTGCTATCTTATTTGAAAAAGAAGTCATCTAAGCTAAGGAGCCAGCAAGTTTTTGGCTCAGAACCCTGGACAGCATTTGTTTATTGGTGGGTGAATTTATCCACCAATGAGCAAGAACAACCCAGGTTGTTCGCCAAAAAATGGGCCAGCATCTAAACTTACATTCTTGATTTTCAAATAAAGATACCAAGAGAATTAATATATTTTGATAAGAAGAGTAAATTAGAAAGTTGCTTAAAATTGCATGCTCTATCTGAATCACGAAAGAAACAATTTGGGTTCAGTGCCCCTTTAAAATGAGTGGATTTTATTTCAGCCTAAACTACAAATATCTACTCTTATTTTCTAAACATTTACAAAGAAACCGTACAGCTCTTTTGCCTGTAAAAAAACCCACATACAATACCCCCCCCAAACATTACAACCCACCACCCAGATACCCCTAATCTAACCCAAACCCCCCTTAAATAAACCTAACAATAAGCCCCTGAAGATCTTCCTACCTTATCTTCACCATGCCAGGTTCACCGATCCGTCCTCGGAAGTCTTGATCCAAGCCTCGGAAGTGTTGATCCAAGCCCAAGCGGGGGGCTGAAGAGTGACGTCCATCCTCGGGCTGAAGTCTGGATCCAAGCGGCGGCTGAAGAAATCCATCATCGGGCTGAAGTCGGAAGTCCATCATCGGGATGAAGTCTTCTATCAAGCAGCATCTTCAATCTTCTTTCTTCCGGAGCGGAGCGGCGCCATCTTCTTCCCAGCCGACGCGGATCCATCCTCTTCTAATGACGCCTACTAGCCGAATGACGGTTCCTTTAAATGACGTCATCCAAGATGGCGTCAGTCGAATTCCGATTGGCTGATAGGATTCTATCAGCCAATCAGAATTAAGGTAGGAAAATTCTGATTGGCTGATGGAATCAACCAATCAGATTCAAGTTCAATCCGATTGGCTGATCCGATCAGCCAATCAGATTGAGCTCGCATTCTTTTGGCTGTTCCGATCAGCCAATAGAATGCAAGCTCAATCTGATTGGCTGATTCCATCAGCCAATCAGAATTTTCCTACCTTAATTCCGATTGGCTGATAGAATCCTATCAGCCAATCGGAATTCGACGGACGCCATCTTGGATGATGTCATTTAAATATAAATCCTAAAATAGCTATAATATAATTATAATTTATATTGTAGCTATATTAGGGTTTATTTTACAGGTAAGTATTTAGCTTTAAATAGGAATAATTTATTTAATAAGAGTTAATTTATTTAGTTAGATTTAAATTATATTTAACTTAGGGGGGTGTTAGTGTTAGGGTTAGACTTAGCTTTAGGGGTTAATCCATTTATTACAGTAGCGGCGAGATTCGATCGGCAGATTAGGGGTTAATAATTGAAGTTAGGTGTTGGCGATGTTAGGGAGGGCAGATTAGGGGTTAATACTATTTCTTATAGGGTTATTGAGGCGGGAGTGAGGCGGATTAGAGGTTAATAACTTTATTATAGTAGCGGTGAGATGCGGACGGCAGATTAGGGGTTAATTATTGTAGGTAGCTGGCGGCGACGTTGTTGGGGGCAGATTAGGGGTTAATAAATATAATATAGGGGTCGGCGGTGTTAGGGGCAGCAGATTAGGGGTACATAGGGATAATGTAGGTTGCGGTGGTATACGGAGCGGCAGATTAGGGGTTAATAATAAAATGCAGGGGTCAGCGATAGCGGGGTCAGCAGATTAGAGGTTAATAAGTGTAAGGTTAGGGGTGTTTAGACTCGGGGTACATGTTAGAGTGTAAGGTGCAGACTTAGGAAGTGTTTCCGCATAGCAAACAATGGGGCTGCTTTAGGAGCTGAACGCTGCTTTTTTGCAGGTGTTAGGTTTTTTTTCAGCTCAAACTGCCCCATTGTTTCCTATGGGGGAATCGTGCACGAGCACGTTTTTTAAGTTGGCCGCGTCCGTAAGCACCGCTGGTATCGAGAGTTGAAGTTGCGGTAAATATGCTCTACGCTCCTTTTTTGGAGCCTAACGCAGCCCTTCTGTGAACTCTAAATACCAGCGGTATTTAAAAGGTGCGGCCAGAAAAAAGCATGCGTAGCTAACGCACCCCTTTGGCCGCAAAACTCTAAATCTAGGCGTAAGTGAACTACTTGTGCACAAGCAAATATCACAAAGCTTAAAGGCACACTAAACTCAAATAGAGCATGCAATTTTAAGCAACTTTCTAATTTTGTCCTATTATCATTTTTTCTTTGTTCTCTTGCTATCTTATTTGAAAAAGAAGTCATCTAAGCTAAGGAGCCAGCAAGTTTTTGGCTCAGAACCCTGAACAGCATTTGTTTATTGGTGGGTGAATTTATCCACCAATGAGCAAGAACAACTCAGGTTGTTCGCCAAAAAATGGGCCAGCATCTAAACTTACATTCTTGATTTTCAAATAAAGATACCAAGAGAATGAATATATTTTGATAAGAATAGTAAATTAGAAAGTTGCTTAAAATTGCATGCTCTATCTGAATCACGAAAGAAACAATTTGGGTTCAGTGCCCCTTTAAAATGAGTGGATTTTATTTCAGCCTAAACTACAAATATCTACTCTTATTTTCTAAACATTTACAAAGAAACCGTACAGATCAATTGTATTGTCTTGTACAGTGTTTATGTGTATGAGTGCAGAATGCATTTTGTAAATATCTTATTGCATTATAAATTATATGAAACGTGAAATGAAGTTACATATAATGTTTTGTTTGAATGTGCTATTATTTTTCTTCACTTTTTTTTTTCTTCACACAGTTTTCTTCTATGTGACAAATGAAATAATATGTTTTGTAGCACCATCAACAGCTGCGGCCGTTAAAACTATGAAACCACATAATATGTGTGCTGTACTTCCCTAAGATAGATTTTAACGGTTAATAGCAGACACAGGCAGTAAAAAGCTTGGGTATAACTGAAATGATAAACAGAATGTGCTAAGAACATAACTGTTGAACATACTAGACTAAAACCTAATCAAACCAAATAATGTACTGGCTGGCTGTGTGTGAGCATTGGATTATCTTTATAACTTGCCCATTTATTTAAAAAAAACCATAATAAATTAAAGGAAGAATTCAACATTTAATCTCCAAGCAAATGTTTAATGAAGAAAAATAAAACAATATTACAATACATTTTTAATAAAGCCTGATTTTGCTGTAAAATACCTCAGAAAAATATACTTGTTCCATTTCCTCAATAAAATAAAATAAAAAAGGCTATAACATACAATATTTTTATTAAGCCATTTTAGCTACATACAAGTAAAGCAGAGAAGGTCAATGTAAAAATGTGAGGGTATGTGTACGTGCATATATGTGCGTGTTTGTGTGTGCATGTGTGTATCTGTGTGCACATTTGTTTATGTGTGCGAGTTTGTAAGTATGTGTGTATGAGAGTGCAATTGCATATGTGTGTGTGGATGTGTGTGTAAACGTGTGCGCGTCTGTACTTGTGTGAGTGCGTGTGGTTTTGCAATGAAAATGTAGAAATAATATATTATATGGCAATAGATGTGAATATATATGTTAACATGTGTATATTTGTGCTTATATGTGTATATATGTGTTTATATGCACATATATACATATATAAATAAATACCTAAATACACACACATTTATATATATATATATATATATATATATATATATATATATATATATACACAGATACATGTATATACACACATAAGCATATATATATATATATATATATATATATATACAGTATATATGTATATATATATATATATATATATATATATATATACAGTATATACTGTATATATAAATCCTATAGCCACCTCCATTAAAATACCTTGCCTTATACCAAATACCTTTAATCCTTATATAAATGTTTAATTCATATTTAAATTCACAATCTTATGCATGTTTTCAGTAGTTAACACATTCTGAGCTTTAGATAGTATTAAAAAAATAAAATAAAATGAGTACAGCACCAATTGGAAAGTTCACCAGGGTGCCAGCGAAACAATAGGGTCTCTGCTCACCCCTCCTGATATCCAACACAAAGAGTAAGAATGCAGCACTTCTGTAGCTATGGCAAAATATTGCTCTTTATTGAGGTGAAATTCCCAACAAACAGCGATGTTTCTGGTCACAACAGACCCTCATGATTAAGGGTTTGTTGTGACCCAAACGTTGCTGTTTTTTGGAATCTCACCTCAAAAAAGAACAATATTTTGCCATATCTACAGACGTGTGGTGTTATTACTCTTTGTGCTGGCTTTAGATAGTATTGTCATTGTGGTTTTTCAGTAATCACAATCATAAAATGCCTCCGACAATAATACTCCTCAAGCATAAAATCTTTACCTCCCAAAAAACAACACAAAAACTTTATTTGTCTTGTTAATTTCATGATTTGGAAATCCCAAACTAAATGGTCAAGATTAATGACAAATGTAATTAGAGAATTTAACAATTACACTACAGTTTGTAGGGTTTGTATGTTGACTGATCAGTGATGCTAATAGGTGTCGTGTACCATAAACTAGTTTTGCTCCAAAACTATAAAGATATATGTGTGTCTGTCTAAGGGAATTTAACAGGGTTGTTAGTAGTGCAATGGTGCTTATTATTAATTTTATAATTTTAATTGATTGAGCAGCTAATGTTTGTATCTGTTTGGTGAATATGAGCCAAATTACAAGTTTTGCGATACGGCTTTGCGCACGGAATGGCATTTCTCACGTATTACAAGTCGCAGCGGTACGGCTATACCGCAAGTATTTTAGCCTATACCGCAACTCTCCATTCCGCACTCAAAAAATGGCTTTAGAGTGTGTAATTTTTATTGTGCCTGTATTACAGGTTGTGTGATCCGGCTATTACGCTAGCGCTATAGCCTATACCGCCACGATCCATTCCGCAATTAGAGACCAATAGTTATGGATTTTGCCAAACAAAAATGTTTCACAAAACTCATAACAAAAAATGTTATAAATTACACTAACACACGTAAACTACATTATTAACCCCTAAACCCCCATCCCTCCACATCGCATATACTTTATTAAACTTATTAACCCCTAGCCCGCCGCCCACCCACATAGCCAACACTAAAATAAAGTATTAACCACTAAACTGCCGACACCCACATCACCAACACTAAATAAACCTATTAACCCCTAAACCGCCGACCCCCAACATCGCAAATACTATAATAAACCTATTAACCCCTAAATCGCCAGCACCCCACATCGCAACTACTATAATAAACCTATTAACTCCTAAACCGCTGGCCCCCACAACGCAACTACTATAATAAACCTATTAACACCTAAACTGCCGCCCCCCCACATTGCGACACAGTAAATTAAACTATTACCCCCTAAACTTAACACCCCCTAACTTTAAATTAAAGTTACAATATACTAACTACCCTAAAATAAATAAAAACTTACCTGTGAAATAAAATTACTAAGCTTAAACTATAAATAAACCTTACATTACTGTTTTAAAAACTAAAAGAAATAAAAAATAAAAAACCTAAGTTCCAAAATGTAAAAATCCTAACACTATGAAAAAATAAAAAAAAAATCTAAAATTACAAAAAAAAACCCACTAAAATTATGAAAAATAAAAAAATCTAAGATTACCAAAATAATAAGCAAAATTATCCAAAATAATAAAAATTCAACCTAATCTAATACCCCTATAAAACAAAAAAGCAACCCCAAAATAAACCCCCCCCCTAATCTAACAATAAACTACCAATAGCCCTTAAAAGGGCAATCAACTCTTTACTGTCCATTAAAAAATAAAAAAAGCCCTTATCTTTAAAAAAATAAAATAAAACCTAAATCTTACACTAACCCCAAAAAATGTACTCACAGTTCCTGAAGTCCGGACATCCATTTTCATCCAGGTGGCGACAAGTTTTCATCCAGGCGGTGACATCTTCAATCAACGCGGGATCATCTTCTATCTTGATCCCGGTGGTGCGGAGCTGTGGCGGCGCGGAGCTGAGAACGACGACATCCAGTGCAGAGCCTCCTCTTCATGTGATCTCCGCCGTACACTGAAGATTGAATGCAAGGTGCCTCTTTTATATTTGGGGTACCTTGCATTCCTATTGGCTGACATATTTAAATCAGCCAATAGGTTGAGACCTGCTTAAATCCTATTGGCTGTTCAAAATTTCAGCCAATAGGAATGCAAGGTACCCCAAATATAAAAGGGGTACCTTGCATTCAATCTTCAGTGTGCGGCAGAGATCACATGAAGAGGAGCCTCCACGCCGCTGAATATCACCGCTGCTGAGGACCGCCGCTCTGGATCTGCGCATCAGGGAAGACTGCTCCGCACCTCCGCGAAGAATATAGATGATGGTCCCGCGTTGGATGAAGATGGAGCCGTCTGGAAGAAAACCTTCACCGCTGGACTTTAGGAACTGTGAGTAACTATTCCGGGGTTAGATTTAGGGGTTTTCTTTCGGTATTTTTTTTTTTTTTTAGATTAGAGATTTTTTATTTTAATGGACAGCAAAAGAGCTAATTGCCCTTTTAAGGGCAATGCCCATACAAATGCCCCTTTAGGGGCAATGGGTAGTTTAGGATTTTTTAGAGTTAGGTTTTTTTATTTTTGGGGGGTTGGTTGGGTGGGGGGTTTTATTGTTAGGGTCTACTTTGTAATTTTTTTATGTAAAAGAGCTGATTGCTTCAGGGCAATGCCCTACAAAAGGCCCTTTTAAGGGGTAATGATAGCTTATTGTTAGATTAGGGGGTGTTTTTATTTTGGGATGGCTTTTTTGTTTTTATAGGGGTATTAGATTAGGTTTAATTTGTATAATTTTGGATAATTTTGTTTATTATTTTTTGTAATCTTACAATTAATCATAATTTTTTTTATTTTTCATATTTTTTTTTTTTTTTGTAATGTTATTTTTTTTGATCTTTCGGTTTTTTTTTAAATAGTTATGTTCGGTTTATTTATAGTTTTAGCCTAGTTTTTTTTATTTCACAGGTTATTTTTTTTTTAATTTTAAGATAGTTAAATTGTAAATTTAATTTAAAGTTAGGGGGTGTTAAGTTTAGGGGTTAATAGCTTAATTTAGTGTGTCCCAATGTGGGGGCAGTGGTTTAGGGGTTAATAGTTTTAGTTTAGTAGTTGCGATGTGGTGGGCCGGTGGTTTAGGGGTTAATAGCTTTATTATAGTAGTTGCGATGTGGGGGGCCGGTGGTTTAAGGGTTAATAGCTTTATTATAGTAGTTGCGATGTGGGGAGGCAGCGGTTTAGGGGTTAATATATTTATTTAGCCTGGGCAATGTTGGGGGGTGGCGGTTTAGGGGGTTAATCACTTTATTTCGTGTTGGTGATGTCATTTGGCGGCGGATTAGGGGTATTTTAACATAGACATCAATGGGGATTGCGTTATAGTGATCGCCATTTTGCAATCACAAGTTTGGTTTTTTCTAACACTTTCTATCCATTGATGTCTATGTGGGAATACGTGCACAAGCACGTCAAGTCAGGCCTTGGCTTCTGTGCGGTATGCAGCTTATCGCACCATACCCCACAACACAAGAAGGTTTTTGTGTAACTTGTAATGGCAGCGCTATGGAAAGTGCGTTACCGCTAAATTTTTAGCATTATTTACGCGCCGGGTTTAGCGCACAACTTGTAATCTTGGTGATTGTTTCCTAATGTTATCCTATATGACAATAAGTAATTTCAATGTGCTTTGTCCATGAGTAAAACCAACATTTCTTTCTATAACTTTTTGTGGTACTCATTTATAATTTGAAAACTGTGGTCCTGCGTTTGTCAATACTGTTAGCTGTGTAATTCTATAACTGAAAAATAGCCTTGCAAAGGTGTTGTTAATTATTCAGAATGTTATCAAACTGTTAATGTAAAAATTGCTGATGATGGAAACAGCTTTGATCACATTAACATCATCTGCAGCCACAAAATATGCATATGATTATCAAACAATATATCGTAATGAATCCCATAAATGTATGCAACGGTGAATAATAGAGATGTGCATTTGTTTTGTCACAAATGCAAATCAAAACGAATATCTGAAAAGTAAAGAAAACAAATAAAATAATGATGAAATTCGTCTGTATTTATTTGTTTCCTTTAATTTTTTGGGGGTTAATACATACCTTTTGTGCGGCGGAGAGACACGCTAGCCCAATCCTCTTCTTGCCAAAGCAATGGCTGCACTGACAAAAGGCTTAGCGCACTTGGCTAAAGTTAGTGCAGGTCCTGGGAGCTTGGCTAAAGTTAGTGCAGGTCCTGGGAGCTGTGTGCATTAAGTCTGCTCTGGCAAGAAGAGCATTGCGTTTGCGCGCAAAAGGTAAGTATGAAGCTACCTAATAGTGCGATGAACGTAAAATGTCTTGGCTGTGCAAGTCTAGTGAATAAAATGCTGCAACACATTGCATCATTTTATTTTTGCGTGTTTTATGTCCATTTAAATGTATTTGTTATTAATTGCATCTCAAATGTTCAATATACACAGGTTTACAGTTTCGCTTCAGCTGTCACATTGGATTGTAAAATAAATAATAAATATATCTGATTTGATTAAGATTTAAAATAATCTTTCATGTTAAATAAATAAATACCAATATGCAACTAAAATATAAATGTCTTAAATGCTAAAAGTGCAAAATGCTTTCAAACTCTAACCGTACATTAGGCCTTTGATCCAATAAGTCCTCCTAAAGAGTGAACCACTTAATAGATGTCTTGGAGGTGCTAGTGTCGTTTTTAATTTGTGTGTTACCCTTATTTTAAGAGCAATTCATAATAAAAGTTATATTTTAATTTTACCCGTTCTGGAATTACTGCCACAGAGTCTAGGCTAAGAGTGCTTTCAGGTGCATACTTCCAGGAGATATCCACACTCCTTGTGTGATTCGCCTTAGTTTTCTGAAATTTATCTACTTATGCATTAGCACCATTCCCTATATAAGCAATATTTGTTTCACAAATACATATTATATAGTTTGTAATTATTGAATAACAGGGAAAAAGCCCTTGTGGTGCCATTGTTCGTGTGTAATAATACAAGTAAAGTTGTCTGGGATCACCAGATTTTTCTGAACAATAGAGCACATAGACTCCTATACATTATACCTAATAATGGATTCTGTATTTAATACAGACAGACAAGCAAGACAGCAAAAAAGAACAGCAGACCTAAATGATATTTTTGACAGTGGCCAAAGTACCGGAAATACACCAGTAGCTACTTCACTAGATGGGGCGTTAAAAGATCTACATAGAACCCTGTACAAACAGGACAAAACATGGTGGAACAAACACTTTTTTGAAAAATATATAGAAAGAAAACTTATACCCAGAGGGTTACGCATACAGCTATTTCCAGCTTTTGAGTTCAAAATTGATAGTTTAACAATTGAGTGGGAGGAAGCTCTCTCTGAATGTTCAGAGAAATTGATGAAAATTCTAGTAAAACATGATACACTAGAATATGATCTGTTTGAAACCAAAATAAAGGAACAGTATGAAAATCTCAAAAAATTTGAGCTAAATCCTGACTTTAATCAACAATATAAATTGTATCAACAAGAACTAGACAAGTACGAGCAAGAACTCAAAAATATAAAATCTGGGAAACTTAATAGAGACATCAGTGATTATAGCAATAACAGAGTGTATAAATGGCGCAAGAATGGGTTCTATAGAAATACAAACAAAAACCCAAGAGTGAATATCATAGAAAGTGATATCTCTGATACAGATGGAGAGGAAGGAAGTTCCAATAGCACTGCCCCCCAACAAACATCTGTACCCCCACCCAACCCCATTGTACCAAGGTCATCAAGCAGAAACAAGAGGAAGGATTTTTTAGATGCAGGAGAGGCAGGAGGGGAATACGCAGAGGGGGGAGGCATAAACAAAAGACCAACAAGAGGCAGAACCAGGTATCAGAGAGGACAACAAGGCCACTGGAGACCACCCAGGAGAGAACAGAGCCCCTTCTCACAGATCAGAATGAATCAATGAGAGTCATTAATTTATCCACATTAAAGCTAACACCCAATCATATCTCTGTACTATCCAAAGGTTTATCTTTTTGTCCAACTAATAATGTAGACAAATTTGAGGTTGTAAAAGATATTCAACTGTTTACTAGAAAATTGTTTCTGAAAAAATTCTTCTCATCGGAAGAAAATATGTCAGGATGGACAGAAGAAGAAAGATTAACTTTAAATGATCTAGAAGATTTACTAGGTGAATCAGAACCTAAGACTCCAGACAGATGGAGAGGCAACATAAGAAACAAATCCACATTTGTACCAAAAAACTATAACAATCCTCAAATTGAGATGTTTAGAGATAGTGTGTGCCGGGACATTACATCTCTTAAACTAGCGCCCAAAAAATAAAATTTAACATTTGAAGAACAACAGGCGATACACGAAATGACACAATGGGATGAAGTAGTCATTCGTGGATCTGACAAGGGTGGCAATATAGTCATTTGGCCTATAGACATGTACCTCAAAGAGGCCAACAAACAACTAAAAGATAAGTCCTGTTACACTAGATTGTTACACAATCCCATGGAAGGCTATTCAAAAATTTACTCAAACATGGTCAACAAAGCCTTTAAAGAAGGAGTCATCACAACTAAAGAACACAAATTTTTAAAAGTGGACAAACCTAAGGTTGCCACTTTTTATATGATACCGAAAATACATAAAAATGCACAAATTCCACCAGGCAGGCCCATAGTGTCAGGCATTGAAAGCTTAACAGAGAGAGCTAGCTCATATATAGATTTAAGATTACGCCAGTATGTAGAAGAACTACCTTCATATGTACAAGACTCTATGCAGGTTTTACAAAGACTAGAAAACATAACGTTAAATGACACCACTTGGCTTGTCACTACAGATGTAGAGTCCCTTTATACCTCGATCAACCATCAACAAGGGTTACAAGCCACCAGATACTTTTTAGAAAGATATTCTGAAGAGAACAGGGAACACGACAAGTTCATCTTAAACATGCTAGACTTTGTACTGAATTACAATTTTTTCACATTTGATGGCCAGTATTATCTTCAAACCAGAGGCACAGCAATGGGCACTACCTGTGCGCCCACTTATGCCAACTTGTTTCTAGGCTGGTGGGAGAAAGAATTTGTGTTTACTGAAAGCAATCAAAAATATACTGATAATATCCCATTGTGGATAAGATTTATAGATGACATCCTTTTTATCTGGGAGGGCACACACAGTGAATTGTTGAATTTCTTAAAACATCTAAATCAAAATGATCTAAACATAAAATTAACACATGAAGCAAGCCTCACCAAAATAAACTTTTTGGACTTAACAATCAATAAGAACAGTGATGGAAATGTTACTACTGATCTATACAGAAAGCCTACTGCTGCAAACAGTGTGCTACACAGCACAAGTGCACATGCTCCTGGCACAATGAAAAGTTTACCAACAGGAGAATTTTTAAGACTACGCAGAAATTGCTCGGATGAGCAGGTATTCAACATTAGGGCAAAAGAATTGGAAGAAAGATTGTGGACAAGAGGGTACAGCAAAAGGAGTACCAAAAAAGCTAAGTATAGAGCAGCACATACCCCAAGACATGACCTCCTTTTCAAAAAACATAAAAAAAGCTCCAATATACCCAGGCTAATTATGACATACAACAGCCAAACTCCACAAATTCTGAACATCATACAGAAACACTGGAATATCTTAATGATGGATCCGACACTAAAGACCACTCTAGGTGAGAGGCCCTCAGTGGGATACAGAAGGACGAAAAATGTAAAAGATCTTATAACCAGTAGTCACTTTCAAAAGAAGAAAACCAAAACAGCATTCAAGCCAGGAGCACGTAAATGTGGCAACTGCAGCACTTGTAAATATATACGTAACACAGATACCATCACAGACAGATTTGGGAAAAAGCATAACATCAGAAGATATATAAGTTGCAATACAGAGAGTGTAATTTATGTATTACACTGCACATGCAACCTGTACTATGTAGGAATGACCTCAAGGAAATTACATCTGAGGCTTATGGAACACTTAAGGAATATCAAAAATGCAGCGAAAGATAAGGATGAAATGAAATCCATAACTAGTGTAGCTGCACATTTCTTAAAATTCCACAATTCAAACTCAAATGACTTGCAATGCTGGGGTATAGAAAAAGTAAGTTTAGGAATGCGAGGAGGAAATCTAGAAAATGCCCTGCTGAGAGCTGAGAGTAGGTGGATCTATTTATTAAATTCAGTCCAACCATATGGGCTGAATGAACAGAATAACTATTATGTTTTTCTGTAAACTTTAAAATGTATACACTGATACAGTAACCATATAGAATAATCAAGAATCATTAGAAACAGATCACGATTAAAAAAGTTGACACAATATAAATGAAACAATATGATATAATACAAATAAGTAAAATACACAAGTAAAGAGTCACAAAAATGAAGTATGTTAAGTGAATACAGTTTTTTCACCCCTTCCCCCAACTTTTCACAAAAGTTAATGTCACAAAAATCTGTTTACAAGAACACATTCACGAACCACTGGTATAGACTGTCCAACCAGTGTTTTCATAATCAACACAAAATTAATTTATCACACAGACAACTAAAATAACAAACAGCACTAATTTAAATTGCTAGCTTTGAACTCAATAGCAAGATAATATTCATCACAATATTTACAATCAAGTATCACAAGACACTATGATAGAACACACAACGAAACAAGGGATGTAACATAAACATGTTCTTCAAACAACGTGAACACTCACAGCACTGTAGAGAGTTAACAAATCTTTTTATTTTATTTTCTCATTTCACATATTAATTTTCACCTACACCTTTATTTAGTTTCACGCAAGAGCACAGTTACATTATAAGACCGTATCTGTTATTCACTGCAGTACAGCCTAAAACTAATAATTAATATCTATGGCACTGTACTCAGATATTAAACTGCTATTTACATTAGATGAGAAGTTAATCTATTTCCATCATATTAGGAATGTAATTTATCCAAAGAGTAGTTAATGATTAGTTATAATGATCAGCAAAATATCGAAATAATAGTATATGTATCAATATTTGAACACCATGATAATAACAAATAAGGTAGACCACCTTAGGAATCAGTATAGAACACTGACCGAATCTGTCATTTAACATACAGACAGCACGCGTAACATCAGCATAGGACACAAACCAATCATCCCCAAATAATGATTGCAAGTAGAAGCTGTCAATCAATGAACCTTGTCTGATCAAGAGCCAATCACAATAGAAGCAAGGCGGGACTTCCGGCTTCAACCGGTATATACTCCCCCAACAACGGCGGCTCGCCGCCTTTGACAAAGCCCGGAGGGGCGAAACTAGTCAGGAGTCACAGCGAGCGTTTGGGCGCTCTCATTTTTTAAAAGCCTAGCACCTCAATGACAATCTAATACTCAATATCTGCTATACGTAGTTAACTTGTTGTACAGTCTGGGTTGTGCCAGACTTAGCTAGAATTTTTGGCTAACTGAAATACAATCAGTCTTACTTATTACTGGGCAGGACAATAGAGAGTATAATAGAACCTACCGAGTCAGTTGCAATCTGAATTGACACGAGTATAGATACCAACCAATCCAAATAG